>NC_092710.1:16309706-16514706 GCF_047496885.1 Scyliorhinus torazame | reverse complement strand
TACCTCCCCCCTCTCTCTCTCTCCCTCTACCTCCCCCTATCTCTCTCTCTCTCTCTCTACCTCCCCCTCTCTCTCTTCTCTCTCCTCCCCCCTCTCTCTCTCTCTCTCTCTCTCCCTCTACCTCCCCCCTCTCTCTCTCTCTCTCTCCCTCTACCTCCCCCTCTCTCTCTTTCTCTCTCTCTCTCTCTACCTCCCCCTCTCTCTCTCTCTCTCCCTCTCCCCCCTCTACCTCCTCCCCCCTCTCTCTCTCCCTCTACCTCCCCCTCTCTCTCTCCCTCTACCTCCCCCCTCTCTCTCTCCTTCTCTCTCTCTCTCTCTCCCTCTACCTCCCCCCTCTCTCTCCCTCTACCTCCCCCCTCTCTCTCTCTCCCCCCCTCTCTCTCCCTCCCTCTACCTCCCCCCCTCTCTCTCTCCCTCCCTCTACCTCTCCCCCCCCTCTCTCTCTCTCCCTCTACCTCCCCCCTCTCTCTCTCTCTCTCTCTCTCCCCCTCTACCTCCCTGCCCCCTCTCTCTCTCTCCCTCTACCCCCCTCTCTCTCTCTCCCCCTCTACCTCCCCCCTCTCTCTCTCTCTACCTCCCCCCTCTCTCTCTCTCCCACTCTACCTCCACCCTTTCTCTCTCTCTCTCTCTCTCCCCCTCTACCTCCCTCCCCCCTCTCTCACTCTCTCCCTCTACCTCCTTCTCCCCTCTCTCCCTCTACCTCCCCCCTCTCTCCCTCTACCTCCCCCTCTCTCCCTCTACCTCCCCTCCTCTCTCCCTCTACCTCCCCTCCTCTCTCTCTCTCTCTCCCCCCCCCCTCTCTCTCTCTCTCTCTCTCTCTCTCTCTCTCTCTCTATCTCCCTCCCACTCTCCCTCCCTGAAGAGTTGGGCATAGACTTCAGGAAGCAAAGTACCGCACACACCCCTGTCAGCATCAACGGGGCCGAGGTGGAGATGGTTAGCAGTTTCAAATTCCTAGGGGTGCACATCTCCAAAAATCTGTCCTGGTCCACTCACGTCGACGCTACCACCAAGAAAGCACAACAGCGCCTATACTTCCTCAGGGAACTAAGGAAATTCGGCAGGTCCACATTAACCCTTACCAACTTTTACAGATGCACCACAGAAATCATCCTATCGGGCTGCATCACAGCCTGGTATGGCAACTGCTCGACCCAGGACCGCAAGAAACCTCAGAGAGTCGTGCACACCGCCCAGTCCATCACACGAACCTGCCTCCCATCCATTGACTCCATCTACACCTCCCGCTGCCTGGGGAAAGCGGGCAGCATAATCAAAGACCCCTCCCCACCCGGCTTACTCACTCTTCCAACTTCTTCCATCGGGCAGGAGATACAGAAGTCTGAGAACAGGCACGGACAGACTCAAAAACAGCTTCTTCCCCGCTGTTACCAGACTCATAAATGACCCTCTTATGGACTGACCTCGTTAACACTACACCCTGTATGCTTCATCCGATGCCAGTGCTTCTGTAGTTACATTGTATATCTTGTGTTGCCCTATTATGTATTTTCTTTTATTCCCTTTTCTTCCCATGTACTTAATGATCTGTTGAGCTGCTCGCAGAAAAATACTTTTCACTGCACCTCGGTACACGTGACAATAAACAAATCCAATCCCCCTCTCTCCCTCAGCTCACCTAACGTTGATGGCCCTGAAGCTGGCCTGCGAGTTCCTGAACAAAGGCGGTTACTTCATCACCAAGGTTTTCCGTTCCAAGGACTACCAGCCCCTGCTCTGGATCATGCAGCAGTTCTTCCGGAAGGTTCAGGCCACCAAGCCCCAGGCCTCTAGGAATGAGTCAGCTGAGATTTTCGTCGTGTGTCAGGGTGAGTGAGTCCCAGGCTGCCTGAGGCCTACCCCGCCTGGCCCCCCGCCTCCTGCCTGCCCCCCCCCCCCCCCAGTCACAGTCAGGCATCTCCGTAAGTGAATGGCTCAAACTCAAATGTAACCCTCAAGACGAGCAGTGGGCCAGGCGACCATTGACTTGGTGATGTGTTTTACAGGAACACTCTTAGAGGGTGTGAGTGACAGAGGTGGAGATGTTGAGGGAGGGAATGTTGTAGGGACTGGAGGAGGTTACAGAGATAGGAAGGGTTGTACGGACTGGAGGAGGTTACAGAGATAGGAAGGGTTGTAGGGACTGGAGGAGGTTACAGAGATAGGGATGGTGGTAGGGTCTGGAGGAGTTACAGAGATAGGGAGGGTTGTCGGGGCTGGAAGAGGTTACAGAGATAGGGAGGGTTGTCGGGGCTGGAAGAGGTAACAGAGATAGGGAGGGTTGTCGGGGCTGGAAGAGGTTACAGAGATGGGGAGGGTTGTCGGGGCTGGAAGAGGTTACAGAGATAGGGAGGGTTGTAGAGGTTGGAGGAGGTTACAGAGATAGGGAGGGTTGTGGGGGCTGGAGGAGGTTACAGAGATAGGGAGGGGTGTAGGAGCTGGGGGAGGTTACAGAGATAGGGAGGGTTGTGGGGGCTGGAGGAGGTTACAGAGATAGGGAAGGTTGTAGAGGATGGAGGAAGTTACAGAGATAGGGAGGATTGGAGGAGGTTACAGAGATAGGGAGGGTTGTAGGGGCTGGAGGAGGTTACAGAGATAGGGAGGGTTGTAGGGTCTGAAGTGGTTACAGAGATGGGGAGGGTTGTTGGGGACGGAGGAGGTTAGAGATAGGGAGGGTTGTAGGGATGGCGGAGGGTACGGATTATGAAGATGTAGGGATGGAGGATGTTACGGAGACGCTGAGGGTTGGAGGGATGGAGGAGGTTAAGGATAATGAGGGTTGGAAGAGGTTACGGATAATGAGGGTAGTAGGGATGGAGGAGGTTACGGATAATGAGGGTTGTAGGGATGGAGGAGGTTAAGGATAATGAGGGTTGGAGGAGGTTACGGATAATGAGGGTAGTAGGGATGGAGGAGGTTACGGATAATGAGGGTAGTAGGGATGGAGGAGGTTACGGATAATGAGGGTTGGAGGAGGTTACGGATAATGAGGGTAGTAGGGATGGAGGAGGTTACGGATAATGAGGTTTGGAGGAGGTTATGGATAATGAGGGTTGTAGGGATGGAGGAGGTTAAGGATAATGAGGGTAGTAGGGATGGAGGAGGTTACGGATAAAGAGGGTTGGAGGAGGTTAAGGATAATGAGGGTTGGAGGGATGGAGGAGGTTACGGATAATGAGGGTTGGAGGAGGTTACGGATAATGAGGGTTGTAGGGATGGAGGAGGTTACGGATAATGAGGGTTGTAGGGATGGAGGAGGTTAAGGATAATGAGGGTAGTAGGGATGGAGGAGGTTACGGATAATGAGGGTAGTAGGGATGGAGGAGGTTACGGATAATGAGGGTTGTATGGAGGAGATTAAGGATAATGAGGGTTGGAGGAGGTTACGGATAATGAGGGTTGTAGGGATGGAGGAGGTTAAGGATAATGAGGGTAGTAGGGATGGAGGAGGTAGCGGACAATGAGGATTGTAGGGATGGAGGAGGTTAAGGATAATGAGGGTAGTAGGGATGGAGGAGGTTACGGATAATGAGGATTGTAGGGATGGAGGAGGTTACGGATAATGAGGGTAGTAGGGATGGAGGAGGTTAAGGATAATGAGGGTTGTAGGGATGGAGGAGGTTACGGATAATGAGGGTTGTAGGGATGGAGGAGGTTAAGGATAATGAGGGTAGTAGGGATGGAGGAGGTAGCGGACAATGAGGATTATAGGGATGGAGGAGGTTAAGGATAATGAGGGTAGTAGGGATGGAGGAGGTTAAGGATAATGAGGGTTGTAGGGGCTGGAGGAGGTTACAGAGATAGGGAGGGTTGTAGAGGATGGAGGAGGTTACAGAGATAGGGAGGGTTGTAGGGGCTGGAGGAGGTTACAGAGATAGGTAGGGTTGTAGGGGCTGCAAGAGGTTACAGAGATAGGGAGGGGTGTAGGAGATGGGGGAGGTTACAGAGATAGGGAGGGTTGTGGGGGCTGGAGGAGGTTACAGAGATAGGGAGGGTTGTAGAGGATGGAGGAGGTTACAGAGATAGGGAGGATTGGAGGAGGTTACAGAGATAGGGAGGGTTGTAGGGTCTGAAGTGGTTACAGAGATAGGGAGGGTTGTTGGGGATGGAGGAGGTTAGAGATAGGGAGGGTTGTAGGGATGGCGGAGGGTACGGATTATGAGAGATGTAGGGATGGAGGATGTTACGGAGACGCTGAGGGTAGTAGGGATGGAGGAGGTTAAGGATAATGAGGGTTGGAGGAGGTTACGGATAATGAGGGTTGTAGGGATGGAGGAGGTTAAGGATAATGAGGGTTGGAGGAGGTTACGGATAATGAGGGTTGTAGGGATGGAGGAGGTTAAGGATAATGAGGGTTGGAGGAGGTTACGGATAATGAGGGTAGTAGTGATGGAGGAGGTTACGGATAATGAGGGTTGTAGGGATGGAGGAGGTTAAGGATAATGAGGGTTGGAGGAGGTTACGGATAATGAGGGTAGTAGGGATGGAGGAGGTTAAGGATAATGAGGGTAGTAGGGATGGAGGAGGTAACGGATAATGAGGGTTGGAGGAGGTTACGGATAATAAGGGTAGTAGGGATGGAGGAGGTTAAGGATAATGAGGGTAGTAGGGATGGAGGAGGTAGCGGACTATGAGGATTGTAGGGATGGAGGAGGTTAAGGATAATGAGGGTTGTCGGTTTGACCTCTTGAGTCTGAGCAGCTCAGTCTCTCTGTTTCTGACTGTGTGTGTGTGTGTGTGTGTGTGTGCGCGAGTGTGTGTGTGTGTGTGCGCGAGTGTGTGTGTGTGCGCGAGTGTGTGTGTGTGCGCGAGTGTGTGTGTGTGTGCGCGAGTGTGTGTGTGTGCGCGAGTGTGTGTGTGTGCGCGAGTGTGTGTGTGTGCGCGAGTGTGTGTGTGTGCGCGAGTGTGTGTGTGTGCGCGAGTGTGTGTGTGTGCGCGAGTGTGTGTGTGTGCGCGAGTGTGTGTGTGTGCGCGAGTGTGTGTGTGTGCGCGAGTGTGTGTGTGTGCGCGAGTGTGTGTGTGTGCGCGAGTGTGTGTGTGCGCGAGTGTGTGTGTGTGTGCGCGAGTGTGTGTGTGTGTGCGCGAGTGTGTGTGTGTGTGCGCGAGTGTGTGTGTGTGTGCGCGAGTGTGTGTGTGTGTGCGCGAGTGTGTGTGTGTGTGCGCGAGTGTGTGTGTGTGTGCGCGAGTGTGTGTGTGTGTGTGCGCGAGTGTGTGTGTGTGTGTGCGCGAGTGTGTGTGTGTGTGCGCGAGTGTGTGTGTGTGTGCGCGAGTGTGTGTGTGTGTGCGCGAGTGTGTGTGTGTGTGCGCGAGTGTGTGTGTGTGTGCGCGAGTGTGTGTGTGTGCGCGAGTGTGTGTGTGTGCGCGAGTGTGTGCGCGCGCGAGTGTGTGCGCGCGCGAGTGTGTGTGCGCGCGAGTGTGTGTGCGCGCGAGTGTGTGTGCGCGCGAGTGTGTGTGCGCGCGAGTGTGTGTGTGCGCGAGTGTGTGTGTGCGCGCGAGTGTGTGTGCGCGCGAGTGTGTGTGCGCGCGAGTGTGTGTGTGCGCGAGTGTGTGTGTGCGCGAGTGTGTGTGTGCGCGAGTGTGTGTGTGCGCGAGTGTGTGTGCGCGAGTGTGTGCGCGCGAGTGTGTGCGCGCGAGTGTGTGTGCGCGCGAGTGTGTGTGCGCGCGAGTGTGTGTGCGCGCGAGTGTGTGCGCGCGCGAGTGTGTGTGCGCGCGAGTGTGTGTGCGCGCGAGTGTGTGTGCGCGCGAGTGTGTGTGCGCGCGAGTGTGTGTGCGCGCGAGTGTGTGTGCGCGCGAGTGTGTGTGCGCGCGAGTGTGTGTGCGCGCGAGTGTGTGTGCGCGCGAGTGTGTGTGCGCGCGAGTGTGTGTGCGCGCGAGTGTGTGTGCGCGCGAGTGTGTGTGCGCGCGAGTGTGTGTGCGCGCGAGTGTGTGTGCGCGCGAGTGTGTGTGCGCGCGAGTGTGTGTGCGCGCGAGTGTGTGTGCGCGCGAGTGTGTGTGCGCGCGAGTGTGTGTGCGCGCGAGTGTGTGTGCGCGCGAGTGTGTGTGCGCGCGAGTGTGTGTGCGCGCGAGTGTGTGTGCGCGCGAGTGTGTGTGCGCGCGAGTGTGTGTGCGCGCGAGTGTGTGCGCGCGCGAGTGTGTGCGCGCGCGAGTGAGTGTGTGTGTGCGCGAGCGAGTGTGTGTGTGCGCGAGCGAGTGTGTGTGTGCGCGAGCGAGTGTGTGTGTGCGCGCGCGCGAGTGTGTGTGCGCGCGCGCGAGTGTGTGTGCGCGCGCGCGAGTGTGTGTGCGCGCGCGCGAGTGTGTGTGCGCGCGCGCGAGTGTGTGTGCGCGCGCGCGAGTGTGTGTGCGCGCGCGCGAGTGTGTGTGCGCGCGCGCGAGTGTGTGTGCGCGCGCGCGAGTGTGTGTGCGCGCGCGCGAGTGTGTGTGTGCGCCACAGTGAGTGTGTTCCTCTATCTGTGCCTCTGCGCACCTACCCCACAGTGAGTGTGTTCCTCTATCTGTGCCTCTGCGCACCTACCCCACAGTGAGTGTGTCCTCTATCTGTGCCTCTGCACACTTACCCCACAGTGAGTGTGTTCCTCTATCTGTGTCTCTGCGCACCTACCCCACAGTGAGTGTGTTCCTCTATCTGTGCCTCTGCGCACCTACCCCACAGTGAGTGTGTTCCTCTATCTGTGCCTCTGCGCACCTACCCCACAGTGAGTGTGTCCTCTATCTGTGCCTCTGCACACTTACCCCACAGTGAGTGTGTTCCTCTATCTGTGTCTCTGCACACTTACCCCACAGTGTGTGTGTGTGTTCCTCTATCTGTGCCTCTGCACACTTACCCCACAGTGAGTGTGTTCCTCTATCTGTGTCTCTGCACACTAACCCCACAGTGAGTGTGTTCCTCTATCTGTGCCTCTGCACACCTACCCCACAGTGAGTGTGTTCCTCTATCTGTGTCTCTGCACACCTACCCCACAGTGAGTGTGTTCCTCTATCTGTGTCTCTGCACACTTACCCCACAGTGAGTGTGTTCCTCTATCTGTGTCTCTGCACACCTACCCCACAGTGAGTGTGTTCCTCTATCTGTGCCTCTGCACACTTACCCCACAGTGAGTGTGTTCCTCTATCTGTGCCTCTGCACACCTACCCCACAGTGAGTGTGTTCCTCTATCTGTGCCTCTGCACACCTACCCCACAGTGAGTGTGTTCCTCTATCTGTGTCTCTGCACACTTACCCCACAGTGAGTGTGTTCCTCTATCTGTGTCTCTGCACACCTACCCCACAGTGAGTGTGTTCCTCTATCTGTGCCTCTGCGCACCTACCCCACAGTGAGTGTGTTCCTCTATCTGTGCCTCTGCGCACCTACCCCACAGTGAGTGTGTTCCTCTATCTGTGTCTCTGCACACCTACCCCACAGTGCGTGTGTTCCTCTATCTGTGCCTCTGCGCACCTACCCGACAGTGAGTGTGTTCCTCTATCTGTGTCTCTGCACACCTACCCCACAGTGAGTGTGTTCCTCTATCTGTGCCTCTGCACACCTACCCCACAGTGAGTGTGTCCCTCTATCTGTGCCTCTGCACACTTACCCCACAGTGAGTGTGTTCCTCTATCTGTGTCTCTGCGCACCTACCCCACAGTGAGTGTGTTCCTCTATCTGTGTATCTGCACACCTACCCCACAGTGAGTGTGGTCCTCTATCTGTGTCTCTGCACACTTACCCCACAGTGAGTGTGTTCCTCTATCTGTGTCTCTGCACACTTACCCCACAGTGAGTGTGTTCCTCTATCTGTGTCTCTGCGCACCTACCCCACAGTGAGTGTGTTCCTCTATCTGTGTATCTGCACACCTACCCCACAGTGAGTGTGTTCCTCTATCTGTGCCTCTGCACACCTACCCCACAGTGAGTGTGTTCCTCTATCTGTGTCTCTGCACACTTACCCCACAGTGAGTGTGTTCCTCTATCTGTGTATCTGCACACCTACCCCACAGTGAGTGTGTTCCTCTATCTGTGTCTCTGCGCACCTACCCCACAGTGAGTGTGTTCCTCTATCTGTGTATCTGCACACCTACCCCACAGTGAGTGTGTTCCTCTATCTGTGCCTCTGCACACTTAGCCCACAGTGAGTGTGTTCCTCTATCTGTGTCTCTGCACACCTACCCCACAGTGAGTGTGTTCCTCTATCTGTGTCTCTGCACACTTACCCCACAGTGAGTGTGTTCCTCTATCTGTGTCTCTGCACACTTACCCCACAGTGAGTGTGTTCCTCTATCTGTGCCTCTGCACACCTACCCCACAGTGAGTGTGTTCCTCTATCTGTGCCTCTGCACACCTACCCCACAGTGAGTGTGTTCCTCTATCTGTGCCTCTACACACCTACCCCACAGTGAGTGTGTTCCTCTATCTGTGTCTCTGCACACCTACCCCACAGTAGTGTGTTCCTCTATCTGTGCCTCTGCACACTTACCCCACAGTGAGTGTGTTCCTCTATCTGTGTCTCTGCACACTTACCCCACAGTGAGTGTGTTCCTCTATCTGTGTCTCTGCACACCTACCCCACAGTGTGTGAGTTCCTCTATCTGTGCCTCTGCACACCTACCCCACAGTGAGTGTGTTCCTCTATCTGTGTCTCTGCACACTTACCCCACAGTGAGTGTGTTCCTCTATCTGTGCCTCTGCACACCTACCCCACAGTGAGTGTGTTCCTCTATCTGTGCCTCTGCACACTTACCCCACAGTGAGTGTGTTCCTCTATCTGTGTCTCTGCACACTTACCCCACAGTGAGTGTGTTCCTCTATCTGTGCCTCTGCACACTTACCCCACAGTGAGTGTGTTCCTCTATCTGTGCCTCTGCACACCTACCCCACAGTGAGTGTGTTCCTCTATCTGTGCCTCTGCACACTTACCCCACAGTGAGTGTGTTCCTCTATCTGTGTCTCTGCACACTTACCCCACAGTGAGTGTGTTCCTCTATCTGTGTCTCTGCACACTTACCCCACAGTGAGTGTGTTCCTCTATCTGTGTCTCTGCACACCTACCCCACAGTGAGTGTGTTCCTCTATCTGTGTCTCTGCACACTTACCCCACAGTGAGTGTGTTCCTCTATCTGTGCCTCTGCACACTTACCCCACAGTGAGTGTGTTCCTCTATCTGTGTCTCTGCACACCTACCCCACAGTGTGTGTGTTCCTCTATCTGTGTCTCTGCACACTTACCCCACAGTGAGTGTGTTCCTCTATCTGTGTCTCTGCACACCTACCCCACAGTGAGTGTATTCCTCTATCTGTGCCTCTGCACACCTACCCCACAGTTAGTGTGTTCCTCTATCTGTGCCTCTGCACACTTACCCCACAGTGTGTGTGTTCCTCTATCTGTGTCTCTGCACACTTACCCCACAGTGAGTGTGTTCCTCTATCTGTGCCTCTGCACACTTACCCCACAGTGAGCGTGTTCCTCTATCTGTGTCTCTGCACACCTACCCCACAGTGAGCGTGTTCCTCTATCTGTGCCTCTGCACACTTACCCCACAGTGAGTGTGTTCCTCTATCTGTGTCTCTGCACACCTACCCCACAGTGAGTGTGTTCCTCTATCTGTGCCTCTGCACACTTACCCCACAGTGAGTGTGTTCCTCTATCTGTGCCTCTGCACACCGACCCCACAGTGAGTGAGTTCCTCTATCTGTGTCTCTGCACACTTACCCCACAGTGAGTGTGTTCCTCTATCTGTGTCTCTGCACACCTACCCCACAGTGAGTGTGTTCCTCTATCTGTGCCTCTGCACACTTACCCCACAGTGAGTGTGTTCCTCTATCTGTGCCTCTGCACACCGACCCCACAGTGAGTGAGTTCCTCTATCTGTGTCTCTGCACACTTACCCCACAGTGAGTGTGTTCCTCTATCTGTGTCTCTGCACACTTACCCCACAGTGAGTGTGTTCCTCTATCTGTGCCTCTGCACACCTACCCCACAGTGAGTGTGTTCCTCTATCTGTGCCTCTGCACACCTACCCCACAGTGAGTGTGTTCCTCTATCTGTGTCTCTGCACACTTACCCCACAGTGAGTGTGTTCCTCTATCTGTGCCTCTGCACACCTACCCCACAGTGAGTGTGTTCCTCTATCTGTGTCTCTGCACACCTACCCCACAGTGAGTGTGTTCCTCTATCTGTGCCTCTGCACACCTACCCCACAGTGAGTGTGTTCCTCTATCTGTGTCTCTGCACACTTACCCCACAGTGAGTGTGTTCCTCTATCAGTGTCTCTGCACACCTACCCCACAGTGAGTGTGTTCCTCTATCTGTGCCTCTGCACACCTACCCCACAGTGAGTGTGTTCCTCTATCTGTGTCTCTGCACACTTACCCCACAGTGAGCGTGTTCCTCTATCTGTGTATCTGCACACCTACCCGACAGTGAGCGTGTTCCTCTATCTGTGTATCTGCACACCTACCCCACAGTGAGCGTGTTCCTCTATCTGTGTCTCTGCACACTTACCCCACAGTGAGTGTGTTCCTCTATCTGTGCCTCTGCACACCTACCCCACAGTGAGTGTGTTCCTCTATCTGTGCCTCTGCACACTTACCCCACAGTGAGTGTGTTCCTCTATCTGTGCCTCTGCACACCTACCCCACAGTGAGAGTGTTCCTCTATCTGTGTCTCTGCACACTTACCCCACAGTGAGCGTGTTCCTCTATCTGTGTATCTGCACACCTACCCGACAGTGAGAGTGTTCCTCTATCTGTGTCTCTGCACACTTACCCCACAGTGAGTGTGTTCCTCTATCTGTGCCTCTGCGCACCTACCCCACAGTGAGTGTGTTCCTCTATCTGTGTCTCTGCACACCTACCCCACAGTGCGTGTGTTCCTCTATCTGTGCCTCTGCGCACCTACCCGACAGTGAGTGTGTTCCTCTATCTGTGTCTCTGCACACCTACCCCACAGTGAGTGTGTTCCTCTATCTGTGCCTCTGCACACCTACCCCACAGTGAGTGTGTCCCTCTATCTGTGCCTCTGCACACTTACCCCACAGTGAGTGTGTTCCTCTATCTGTGTCTCTGCGCACCTACCCCACAGTGAGTGTGTTCCTCTATCTGTGTATCTGCACACCTACCCCACAGTGAGTGTGGTCCTCTATCTGTGTCTCTGCACACTTACCCCACAGTGAGTGTGTTCCTCTATCTGTGTCTCTGCACACTTACCCCACAGTGAGTGTGTTCCTCTATCTGTGTCTCTGCGCACCTACCCCACAGTGAGTGTGTTCCTCTATCTGTGTATCTGCACACCTACCCCACAGTGAGTGTGTTCCTCTATCTGTGCCTCTGCACACCTACCCCACAGTGAGTGTGTTCCTCTATCTGTGTCTCTGCACACTTACCCCACAGTGAGTGTGTTCCTCTATCTGTGTATCTGCACACCTACCCCACAGTGAGTGTGTTCCTCTATCTGTGTCTCTGCGCACCTACCCCACAGTGAGTGTGTTCCTCTATCTGTGTATCTGCACACCTACCCCACAGTGAGTGTGTTCCTCTATCTGTGCCTCTGCACACTTAGCCCACAGTGAGTGTGTTCCTCTATCTGTGTCTCTGCACACCTACCCCACAGTGAGTGTGTTCCTCTATCTGTGTCTCTGCACACTTACCCCACAGTGAGTGTGTTCCTCTATCTGTGTCTCTGCACACTTACCCCACAGTGAGTGTGTTCCTCTATCTGTGCCTCTGCACACCTACCCCACAGTGAGTGTGTTCCTCTATCTGTGCCTCTGCACACCTACCCCACAGTGAGTGTGTTCCTCTATCTGTGCCTCTACACACCTACCCCACAGTGAGTGTGTTCCTCTATCTGTGTCTCTGCACACCTACCCCACAGTAGTGTGTTCCTCTATCTGTGCCTCTGCACACTTACCCCACAGTGAGTGTGTTCCTCTATCTGTGCCTCTGCACACCTACCCCACAGTGAGTGTGTTCCTCTATCTGTGTCTCTGCACACTTAGCCCACAGTGAGTGTGTTCCTCTATCTGTGCCTCTGCACACTTAGCCCACAGTGAGTGTGTTCCTCTATCTGTGTCTCTGCACACCTACCCCACAGTGAGTGTGTTCCTCTATCTGTGTCTCTGCACACTTACCCCACAGTGTGTGTGTTGCTCTATCTGTGCCTCTGCACACCTACCCCACAGTGAGTGTGTTCCTCTATCTGTGCCTCTGCACACCTACCCCACAGTGAGTGTGTTCCTCTATCTGTGCCTCTGCACACCTACCCCACAGTGAGTGTGTTCCTCTATCTGTGCCTCTGCACACTTAGCCCACAGTGAGTGTGTTCCTCTATCTGTGCCTCTGCACACTTAGCCCACAGTGAGTGTGTTCCTCTATCTGTGCCTCTGCACACTTAGCCCACAGTGAGTGTGTTCCTCTATCTGTGTCTCTGCACACCTACCCCACAGTGAGTGTGTTCCTCTATCTGTGTCTCTGCACACTTACCCCACAGTGAGTGTGTTCCTCTATCTGTGCCTCTGCACACCTACCCCACAGTGAGTGTGTTCCTCTATCTGTGTCTCTGCACACTTACCCCACAGTGAGTGTGTTCCTCTATCTGTGCCTCTGCACACCTACCCCACAGTGAGTGTGTTCCTCTATCTGTGTCTCTGCACACCTACCCCACAGTGAGTGTGTTCCTCTATCTGTGTCTCTGCACACTTACCCCACAGTGAGTGTGTTCCTCTATCTGTGTCTCTGCACACCTACCCCACAGTGAGTGTGTTCCTCTATCTGTGCCTCTGCACACCTACCCCACAGTGAGTGTGTTCCTCTATCTGTGCCTCTGCACACTTACCCCACAGTGAGTGTGTTCCTCTATCTGTGTCTCTGCACACCTACCCCACAGTGAGTGTGTTCCTCTATCTGTGTCTCTGCACACTTACCCCACAGTGAGTGTGTTCCTCTATCTGTGTCTCTGCACACCTACCCCACAGTGAGCGTGTTCCTCTATCTGTGCCTCTGCACACCTACCCCACAGTGTGTGTGTTCCTCTATCTGTGCCTCTGCACACCTACCCCACAGTGAGTGTGTTCCTCTATCTGTGCCTCTGCACACTTACCCCACAGTGAGTGTGTTCCTCTATCTGTGTCTCTGCACACCTACCCCACAGTGAGTGTGTTCCTCTATCTGTGTCTCTGCACACCTACCCCACAGTGAGTGTGTTCCTCTATCTGTGTCTCTGCACACTTACCCCACAGGGAGTGTGTTCCTCTATCTGTGCCTCTGCACACTTACCACACAGTGAGTGTGTTCCTCTATCTGTGTCTCTGCACACTTACCCCACAGTGAGCGTGTTCCTCTATCTGTGTCTCTGCACACTTACCCCACAGTGAGTGTGTTCCTCTATCTGTGTCTCTGCACACCTACCCCACAGTGAGTGTGTTCCTCTATCTGTGTCTCTGCACACTTACCCCACAGTGAGTGTGTTCCTCTATCTGTGTCTCTGCACACCTACCCCACAGTGAGTGTGTTCCTCTATCTGTGTCTCTGCACACTTACCCCACAGTGAGCGTGTTCCTCTATCTGTGCCTCTGCACACTTACCCCACAGTGAGTGTGTTCCTCTATCTGTGTCTCTGCGCACCTACCCCACAGTGAGTGTGTTCCTCTATCTGTGTCTCTGCACACCTACCCCACAGTGAGTGTGTTCCTCTATCTGTGCCTCTGCACACCTACCCCACAGTGAGTGTGTTCCTCTATCTGTGTCTCTGCACACTTACCCCACAGTGAGTGTATTCCTCTATCTGTGCCTCTGCACACTTACCCCACAGTGAGTGTGTTACTCTATCTGTGCCTCTGCACACCTACCCCACAGTGAGTGTGTTCCTCTATCTGTGTCTCTGCACACTTACCCCACAGTGAGTGTGTTCCTCTATCTGTGTCTCTGCACACTTACCCCACAGTGAGTGTGTTCCTCTATCTGTGCCTCTGCACACTTACCCCACAGTGTGTGTGTTCCTCTATCTGTGCTTCTGCACACCTACCCCACAGTGAGTGTGTTCCTCTATCTGTGTCTCTGCACACCTACCCCACAGTGAGTGTGTTCCTCTATCTGTGTCTCTGCACACCTACCCCACTGTGAGTGTGTTCCTCTATCTGTGCCTCTGCACACTTACCCCACAGTGAGTGTGTTCCTCTATCTGTGTATCTGCACACCTACCCCACAGTGTGTGTGTTGCTCTATCTGTGTCTCTGCGCACCTACCCCACAGTGAGTGTGTTCCTCTATCTGTGCCTCTGCACACTTAGCCCACAGTGAGTGTGTTCCTCTATCTGTGCCTCTGCACACTTAGCCCACAGTGAGTGTGTTCCTCTATCTGTGTCTCTGCACACCTACCCCACAGTGAGTGTGTTCCTCTATCTGTGTCTCTGCACACTTACCCCACAGTGAGTGTGTTCCTCTATCTGTGTCTCTGCACACTTACCCCACAGTGAGTGTGTTCCTCTATCTGTGCCTCTGCACACCTACCCCACAGTGAGTGTGTTCCTCTATCTGTGCCTCTGCACACCTACCCCACAGTGAGTGTGTTCCTCTATCTGTGCCTCTGCACACCTACCCCACAGTGAGTGTGTTCCTCTATCTGTGTCTCTGCACACCTACCCCACAGTGAGTGTGTTCCTCTATCTGTGCCTCTGCACACTTACCCCACAGTGAGTGTGTTCCTCTATCTGTGCCTCTGCACACCTACCCCACAGTGAGTGTGTTCCTCTATCTGTGTCTCTGCACACTTAGCCCACAGTGAGTGTGTTCCTCTATCTGTGCCTCTGCACACTTAGCCCACAGTGAGTGTGTTCCTCTATCTGTGTCTCTGCACACCTACCCCACAGTGAGTGTGTTCCTCTATCTGTGTCTCTGCACACTTACCCCACAGTGTGTGTGTTGCTCTATCTGTGCCTCTGCACACCTACCCCACAGTGAGTGTGTTCCTCTATCTGTGCCTCTGCACACCTACCCCACAGTGAGTGTGTTCCTCTATCTGTGCCTCTGCACACCTACCCCACAGTGAGTGTGTTCCTCTATCTGTGCCTCTGCACACTTAGCCCACAGTGAGTGTGTTCCTCTATCTGTGTCTCTGCACACCTACCCCACAGTGAGTGTGTTCCTCTATCTGTGTCTCTGCACACTTACCCCACAGTGAGTGTGTTCCTCTATCTGTGCCTCTGCACACCTACCCCACAGTGAGTGTGTTCCTCTATCTGTGTCTCTGCACACTTACCCCACAGTGAGTGTGTTCCTCTATCTGTGCCTCTGCACACCTACCCCACAGTGAGTGTGTTCCTCTATCTGTGTCTCTGCACACCTACCCCACAGTGAGTGTGTTCCTCTATCTGTGTCTCTGCACACTTACCCCACAGTGAGTGTGTTCCTCTATCTGTGTCTCTGCACACCTACCCCACAGTGAGTGTGTTCCTCTATCTGTGCCTCTGCACACCTACCCCACAGTGAGTGTGTTCCTCTATCTGTGCCTCTGCACACTTACCCCACAGTGAGTGTGTTCCTCTATCTGTGTCTCTGCACACCTACCCCACAGTGAGTGTGTTCCTCTATCTGTGTCTCTGCACACTTACCCCACAGTGAGTGTGTTCCTCTATCTGTGTCTCTGCACACCTACCCCACAGTGAGCGTGTTCCTCTATCTGTGCCTCTGCACACCTACCCCACAGTGTGTGTGTTCCTCTATCTGTGCCTCTGCACACCTACCCCACAGTGAGTGTGTTCCTCTATCTGTGCCTCTGCACACTTACCCCACAGTGAGTGTGTTCCTCTATCTGTGTCTCTGCACACCTACCCCACAGTGAGTGTGTTCCTCTATCTGTGTCTCTGCACACCTACCCCACAGTGAGTGTGTTCCTCTATCTGTGTCTCTGCACACTTACCCCACAGGGAGTGTGTTCCTCTATCTGTGCCTCTGCACACTTACCACACAGTGAGTGTGTTCCTCTATCTGTGTCTCTGCACACTTACCCCACAGTGAGCGTGTTCCTCTATCTGTGTCTCTGCACACTTACCCCACAGTGAGTGTGTTCCTCTATCTGTGTCTCTGCACACCTACCCCACAGTGAGTGTGTTCCTCTATCTGTGTCTCTGCACACTTACCCCACAGTGAGTGTGTTCCTCTATCTGTGTCTCTGCACACCTACCCCACAGTGAGTGTGTTCCTCTATCTGTGTCTCTGCACACTTACCCCACAGTGAGCGTGTTCCTCTATCTGTGCCTCTGCACACTTACCCCACAGTGAGTGTGTTCCTCTATCTGTGTCTCTGCGCACCTACCCCACAGTGAGTGTGTTCCTCTATCTGTGTCTCTGCACACCTACCCCACAGTGAGTGTGTTCCTCTATCTGTGCCTCTGCACACCTACCCCACAGTGAGTGTGTTCCTCTATCTGTGTCTCTGCACACTTACCCCACAGTGAGTGTGTTCCTCTATCTGTGCCTCTGCACACTTACCCCACAGTGAGTGTGTTCCTCTATCTGTGCCTCTGCACACCTACCCCACAGTGAGTGTGTTCCTCTATCTGTGTCTCTGCACACTTACCCCACAGTGAGTGTGTTCCTCTATCTGTGTCTCTGCACACTTACCCCACATTGAGTGTGTTCCTCTATCTGTGCCTCTGCACACTTACCCCACAGTGAGTGTGTTCCTCTATCTGTGTCTCTGCGCACCTACCCCACAGTGAGTGTGTTCCTCTATCTGTGCCTCTGCACACTTACCCCACAGTGAGTGTGTTCCTCTATCTGTGCCTCTGCACACTTACCCCACAGTGAGTGTGTTCCTCTATCTGTGTCTCTGCACACCTACCCCACAGTGAGTGTGTTCCTCTATCTGTGCCTCTGCACACCTGCCCCACAGTGAGTGTGTTCCTCTATCTGTGCCTCTGCACACTTACCCCACAGTGAGTGTGTTCCTCTATCTGTGCCTCTGCACACTTACCCCACAGTGAGTGTGTTCCTCTATCTGTGTCTCTGCACACCTACCCCACAGTGAGTGTGTTCCTCTATCTGTGCCTCTGCACACCTACCCCACAGTGAGTGTGTTCCTCTATCTGTGTCTCTGCGCACCTACCCCACAGTGAGTGTGTTCCTCTATCTGTGCCTCTGCACACTTACCCCACAGTGAGTGTGTTCCTCTATCTGTGCCTCTGCACACTTACCCCACAGTGAGTGTGTTCCTCTATCTGTGTCTCTGCACACCTACCCCACAGTGAGTGTGTTCCTCTATCTGTGTCTCTGCACACCTACCCCACAGTGAGTGTGTTCCTCTATCTGTGCCTCTGCACACCTACCCCACAGTGAGTGTGTTCCTCTATCTGTGCCTCTGCACACTTACCCCACAGGGAGTGTGTTCCTCTATCTGTGCCTCTGCACACCTACCCCACAGTGAGTGTATTCCTCTATCTGTGCCTCTGCACACTTACCCCACAGTGAGTGTGTTCCTCTATCTGTGCCTCTGCACACTTACCCCACAGTGAGTGTGTTCCTCTATCTGTGTCTCTGCACACTTACCCCACAGTGAGTGTGTTCCTCTATCTGTGTCTCTGCACACTAACCCCACAGTGAGTGTGTTCCTCTATCTGTGTCTCTGCACACCTACCCCACAGTGAGTGTGTTCCTCTATCTGTGTCTCTGCACACTTACCCCACAGTGAGTGTGTTCCTCTATCTGTGCCTCTGCACACCTACCCCACAGTGAGTGTGTTGCTCTATCTGTGCCTCTGCACACCTACCCCACAGTGAGTGTGTTCCTCTATCTGTGTCTCTGCACACTTACCCCACAGTGTGTGTGTTCCTCTATCTGTGCCTCTGCACACCTACCCCACAGTGTGTGTTGCTCTATCTGTGCCTCTGCACACCTACCCCACAGTGAGTGTGTTCCTCTATCTGTGCCTCTGCACACCTACCCCACAGTGAGTGTGTTCCTCTATCTGTGTCTCTGCACACTTACCCCACAGTGAGTGTGTTCCTCTATCTGTGCCTCTGCACACTTACCCCACAGTGAGTGTGTTCCTCTATCTGTGTCTCTGCGCACCGACCCCACAGTGAGTGTGTTCCTCTATCTGTGTCTCTGCACACTTACCCCACAGTGAGTGTGTTCCTCTCTCTGTGCCTCTGCACACCTACCCCACAGTGAGTGTGTTCCTCTATCTGTGTCTCTGCACACTTACCCCACAGTGAGTGTGTTCCTCTATCTGTGCCTCTGCACACTTACCCCACAGTGAGTGTGTTCCTCTATCTGTGTCTCTGCACACCTACCCCACAGTGAGTGTGTTCCTCTATCTGTGCCTCTGCACACCTACCCCACAGTGAGTGTGTTCCTCTATCTGTGCCTCTGCACACTTACCCCACAGTGAGTGTGTTCCTCTATCTGTGTCTCTGCACACCTACCCCACAGTGAGTGTGTTCCTCTATCTGTGTCTCTGCACACCTACCCCACAGTGAGTGTGTTCCTCTATCTGTGTCTCTGCACACTTACCCCACAGTGAGTGTGTTCCTCTATCTGTGTCTCTGCACACTTACCCCACAGTGAGTGTGTTCCTCTATCTGTGCCTCTGCACACTTACCCCACAGTGAGTGTGTTCCTCTATCTGTGCTTCTGCACACCTACCCCACAGTGAGTGTGTTCCTCTATCTGTGTCTCTGCACACTTACCCCACAGTGAGTGTGTTCCTCTATCTGTGTCTCTGCACACTTACCCCACAGTGAGTATGTTCCTCTATCTGTGTCTCTGCGCACCTACCCCACAGTGAGTGTGTTCCTCTATCTGTGCCTCTGCACACTTACCCCACAGTGAGTGTGTTCCTCTATCTGTGCCTCTGCACACTTACCCCACAGTGAGTGTGTTCCTCTATCTGTGTCTCTGCACACCTACCCCACAGTGAGTGTGTTCCTCTATCTGTGCCTCTGCACACCTGCCCCACAGTGAGTGTGTTCCTCTATCTGTGCCTCTGCACACTTACCCCACAGTGAGTGTGTTCCTCTATCTGTGCCTCTGCACACTTACCCCACAGTGAGTGTGTTCCTCTATCTGTGTCTCTGCACACCTACCCCACAGTGAGTGTGTTCCTCTATCTGTGCCTCTGCACACCTACCCCACAGTGAGTGTGTTCCTCTATCTGTGTCTCTGCGCACCTACCCCACAGTGAGTGTGTTCCTCTATCTGTGCCTCTGCACACTTACCCCACAGTGAGTGTGTTCCTCTATCTGTGCCTCTGCACACTTACCCCACAGTGAGTGTGTTCCTCTATCTGTGTCTCTGCACACCTACCCCACAGTGAGTGTGTTCCTCTATCTGTGTCTCTGCACACCTACCCCACAGTGAGTGTGTTCCTCTATCTGTGCCTCTGCACACCTACCCCACAGTGAGTGTGTTCCTCTATCTGTGCCTCTGCACACTTACCCCACAGGGAGTGTGTTCCTCTATCTGTGCCTCTGCACACCTACCCCACAGTGAGTGTATTCCTCTATCTGTGCCTCTGCACACTTACCCCACAGTGAGTGTGTTCCTCTATCTGTGCCTCTGCACACTTACCCCACAGTGAGTGTGTTCCTCTATCTGTGTCTCTGCACACTTACCCCACAGTGAGTGTGTTCCTCTATCTGTGTCTCTGCACACTAACCCCACAGTGAGTGTGTTCCTCTATCTGTGTCTCTGCACACCTACCCCACAGTGAGTGTGTTCCTCTATCTGTGTCTCTGCACACTTACCCCACAGTGAGTGTGTTCCTCTATCTGTGCCTCTGCACACCTACCCCACAGTGAGTGTGTTGCTCTATCTGTGCCTCTGCACACCTACCCCACAGTGAGTGTGTTCCTCTATCTGTGTCTCTGCACACTTACCCCACAGTGTGTGTGTTCCTCTATCTGTGCCTCTGCACACCTACCCCACAGTGTGTGTGTTGCTCTATCTGTGCCTCTGCACACCTACCCCACAGTGAGTGTGTTCCTCTATCTGTGCCTCTGCACACCTACCCCACAGTGAGTGTGTTCCTCTATCTGTGTCTCTGCACACTTACCCCACAGTGAGTGTGTTCCTCTATCTGTGCCTCTGCACACTTACCCCACAGTGAGTGTGTTCCTCTATCTGTGTCTCTGCGCACCGACCCCACAGTGAGTGTGTTCCTCTATCTGTGTCTCTGCACACTTACCCCACAGTGAGTGTGTTCCTCTCTCTGTGCCTCTGCACACCTACCCCACAGTGAGTGTGTTCCTCTATCTGTGTCTCTGCACACTTACCCCACAGTGAGTGTGTTCCTCTATCTGTGCCTCTGCACACTTACCCCACAGTGAGTGTGTTCCTCTATCTGTGTCTCTGCACACCTACCCCACAGTGAGTGTGTTCCTCTATCTGTGCCTCTGCACACCTACCCCACAGTGAGTGTGTTCCTCTATCTGTGCCTCTGCACACTTACCCCACAGTGAGTGTGTTCCTCTATCTGTGTCTCTGCACACCTACCCCACAGTGAGTGTGTTCCTCTATCTGTGTCTCTGCACACCTACCCCACAGTGAGTGTGTTCCTCTATCTGTGTCTCTGCACACTTACCCCACATTGAGTGTGTTCCTCTATCTGTGTCTCTGCACACTTACCCCACAGTGAGTGTGTTCCTCTATCTGTGCCTCTGCACACTTACCCCACAGTGAGTGTGTTCCTCTATCTGTGCTTCTGCACACCTACCCCACAGTGAGTGTGTTCCTCTATCTGTGTCTCTGCACACTTACCCCACAGTGAGTGTGTTCCTCTATCTGTGTCTCTGCACACCTACCCCACAGTGAGTGTGTTCCTCTATCTGTGTCTCTGCACACCTACCCCACAGTGAGTGTGTTCCTCTATCTGTGTCTCTGCACACTTACCCCACAGTGAGTGTGTTCCTCTATCTGTGCCTCTGCACACCTACCCCACAGTGAGTGTGTTCCTCTATCTGTGTCTCTGCACACTTACCCCACAGTGAGTGTGTTCCTCTATCTGTGCCTCTGCACACCTACCCCACAGTGAGTGTGTTCCTCTATCTGTGTCTCTGCACACTTACCCCACAGTGAGTGTGTTCCTCTATCTGTGCCTCTGCACACCTACCCCACAGTGAGTGTGTTCCTCTATCTGTGCCTCTGCACACTTACCCCACAGTGAGTGTGTTCCTCTATCTGTGTCTCTGCACACCTACCCCACAGTGAGTGTGTTCCTCTATCTGTGTCTCTGCACACCTACCCCACAGTGAGTGTGTTCCTCTATCTGTGTCTCTGCACACTTACCCCACAGTGAGTGTGTTCCTCTATCTGTGCCTCTGCACACTTACCCCACAGTGAGTGTGTTCCTCTATCTGTGTCTCTGCACACCTACCCCACAGTGAGTGTGTTCCTCTATCTGTGTCTCTGCACACCTACCCCACAGTGAGTGTGTTCCTCTATCTGTGCCTCTGCACACTTACCCCACAGTGAGTGTGTTCCTCTATCTGTGCCTCTGCACACTTACCCCACAGTGAGTGTGTTCCTCTATCTGTGTCTCTGCACACCTACCCCACAGTGAGTGTGTTCCTCTATCTGTGTCTCTGCACACTTACCCCACAGTGAGTGTGTTCCTCTATCTGTGCCTCTGCGCACCTACCCCACAGTGAGTGTGTTCCTCTATCTGTGTCTCTGCGGACTTACCCCACAGTGAGTGTGTTCCTCTATCTGTGCCTCTGCACACTTACCCCACAGTGAGTGTGTTCCTCTATCTGTGCCTCTGCACACTTACCCCACAGTGAGTGTGTTCCTCTATCTGTGCCTCTGCGCACCTACCCCACAGTGAGTGTGTTCCTCTATCTGTGTCTCTGCGCACCTACCCCACAGTGAGTGTGTTCCTCTATCTGTGCCTCTGCACACCTACCCCACAGTGAGTGTGTTCCTCTATCTGTGCTTCTGCACACCTACCCCACAGTGAGTGTGTTCCTCTATCTGTGTCTCTGCACACTTACCCCACAGTGAGTGTGTTCCTCTATCTGTGCCTCTGCGCTCCTACCCCACAGTGAGTGTGTTCCTCTATCTGTGTCTCTGCGCACTTACCCCAGAGTGAGTGTGTTCCTCTATCTGTGCCTCTGCACACTTACCCCACAGTGAGTGTGTTCCTCTATCTGTGCCTCTGCACACTTACCCCACAGTGAGTGTGTTCCTCTATCTGTGCCTCTGCGCACCTACCCCACAGTGAGTGTGTTCCTCTATCTGTGTCTCTGCGCACCTACCCCACAGTGAGTGTGTTCCTCTATCTGTGCCTCTGCACACTAACCCCACAGTGAGTGTGTTCCTCTATCTGTGCCTCTGCACACTTACCCCACAGTGAGTGTGTTCCTCTATCTGTGCCTCTGCACACTTACCCCACAGTGAGTGTGTTCCTCTATCTGTGCCTCTGCACACTTACCCCACAGTGAGTGTGTTCCTCTATCTGTGCCTCTGCGCACCTACCCCACAGTGAGTGTGTTCCTCTATCTGTGTCTCTGCGCACCTACCCCACAGTGAGTGTGTTCCTCTATCTGTGCCTCTGCACACTTACCCCACAGTGAGTGTGTTCCTCTATCTGTGCCTCTGCACACTTACCCCACAGTGAGTGTGTTCCTCTATCTGTGCCTCTGCAGACCTACCCCACAGTGAGTGTGTTCCTCTATCTGTGTCTCTGCACACCTACCCCACAGTGAGTGTGTTCCTCTATCTGTGCCTCTGCACACCTACCCCACAGTGAGTGTGTTCCTCTATCTGTGCCTCTGCACACTTACCCCACAGTGAGTGTGTTCCTCTATCTGTGTCTCTGCACACTTACCCCACAGTGAGTGTGTTCCTCTATCTGTGCCTCTGCACACTTACCCCACAGTGAGTGTGTTCCTCTATCTGTGTCTCTGCACACCTACCCCACAGTGAGTGTGTTCCTCTATCTGTGTCTCTGCACACCTACCCCACAGTGAGTGTGTTCCTCTATCTGTGTCTCTGCACACCTACCCCACAGTGAGTGTGTTCCTCTATCTGTGTCTCTGCACACCTACCCCACAGTGAGTGTGTTCCTCTATCTGTGCCTCTGCACACCTACCCCACAGTGAGTGTGTTCCTCTATCTGTGCCTCTGCACACTAACCCCACAGTGAGTGTGTTCCTCTATCTGTGCCTCTGCGCACCTACCCCACAGTGAGTGTGTTCCTCTATCTGTGTCTCTACACACTAACCCCACAGTGAGTGTGTTCCTCTATCTGTGCCTCTGCACACTTACCCCACAGTGAGTGTGTTCCTCTATCTGTGCCTCTGCGCACCTATCCCACAGTGAGTGTGTTCCTCTATCTGTGCCTCTGCACACCTACCCCACAGTGAGCGTGTTCCTCTATCTGTGTCTCTGCACACTTACCCCACAGTGAGTGTGTTCCTCTATCTGTGCCTCTGCACACTTACCCCACAGTGAGTGTGTTCCTCTATCTGTGCCTCTGCGCACCTACCCCACAGTGAGTGTGTTCCTCTATCTGTGTCTCTGCACACTAACCCCACAGTGAGTGTGTTCCTCTGTCTGTGCCTCTGCACACCTACCCCACAGTGAGTGTGTTCCTCTATCTGTGTCTCTGCACACTTACCCCACAGGGAGTGTGTCCCTCTATCTGTGTCTCTGCACACCTACCCCACAGTGAGTGTGTTCCTCTATCTGTGTCTCTGCACACTTACCCCACAGTGAGTGTGTTCCTCTATCTGTCCCTCTGCACACCTACCCCACAGTGAGTGTGTTCCTCTATCTGTGTCTCTGCACACCTACCCCACAGTGAGTGTGTTCCTCTATCTGTGTCTCTGCACACCTACCCCACAGTGAGTGTGTTCCTCTATCTGTGTCTCTGCACACTTACCCCACAGTGAGTGTGTTCCTCTATCTGTGTCTGCACACTTACCCCACAGTGAGTGTGTTCCTCTATCTGTGCCTCTGCACACCTACCCCACAGTGAGTGTGTTCCTCTATCTGTGTCTCTGCACACCTACCCCACAGTGAGTGTGTTCCTCTATCTGTGCCTCTGCACACCTACCCCACAGTGAGTGTGTTCCTCTATCTGTGTCTCTGCACACTTACCCCACAGTGAGTGTGTTCCTCTATCTGTGCCTCTGCACACCTACCCCACAGTGAGTGTGTTCCTCTATCTGTGCCTCTGCACACTTACCCCACAGTGAGTGTGTTCCTCTATCTGTGCCTATGCACACCTACCCCACAGTGAGTGTGTTCCTCTATCTGTGCCTCTGCACACTTACCCCACAGTGAGTGTGTTCCTCTGTCTGTGCCTATGCACACCTACCCCACAGTGAGTGTGTTCCTCTATCTGTGTCTCTGCACACTTACCCCACAGGGAGTGTGTTCCTCTATCTGTGTCTCTGCACACTTACCCCACAGTGAGTGTGTTCCTCTATCTGTGTCTCTGCACACCTACCCCACAGTGAGTGTGTTCCTCTATCTGTGCCTCTGCACACCTACCCCACAGTGTGTGTGTTCCTCTATCTGTGCCTATGCACACCTACCCCACAGTGAGTGTGTTCCTCTATCTGTGTCTCTGCACACTTACCCCACAGGGAGTGTGTTCCTCTATCTGTGCCTCTGCACACCTACCCCACAGTGAGTGTGTTCCTCTATCTGTGTCTCTGCACACTTACCCCACAGTGAGTGTGTTCCTCTATCTGTGCCTCTGCACACCTACCCCACAGTGAGTGTGTTCCTCTATCTGTGTCTCTGCACACTTACCCCACAGGGAGTGTGTTCCTCTATCTGTGCCTCTGCACACTTACCACACAGTGAGTGTGTTCCTCTATCTGTGTCTCTGCACACTTACCCCACAGTGAGCGTGTTCCTCTATCTGTGTCTCTGCACACTTACCCCACAGTGAGTGTGTTCCTCTATCTGTGCCTCTGCACACTTACCCCACAGTGAGTGTGTTCCTCTATCTGTGCCTCTGCACACTTACCCCACAGTGAGTGTGTTCCTCTATCTGTGCCTCTGCACACTTACCCCACAGTGTGTGTGTTCCTCTATCTGTGTCTCTGCACACCTACCCCACAGTGAGTGTGTTCCTCTATCTGTGCCTCTGCATACCTACCCCACAGTGAGTGTGTTCCTCTATCTGTGCCTCTGCACACTTACCCCACAGTGAGTGTGTTCCTCTATCTGTGTCTCTGCACACCTACCCCACAGTGAGTGTGTTCCTCTATCTGTGTCTCTGCACACTTACCCCACAGTGAGTGTGTTCCTCTATCTGTGTCTCTGCACACCTACCCCACAGTGAGTGTGTTCCTCTATCTGTGCCTCTGCACACTTACCCCACAGTGAGTGTGTTCCTCTATCTGTGCCTCTGCGCACTTACCCCACAGTGAGTGTGTTCCTCTATCTGTGCCTCTGCACACTTACCCCACAGTGAGTGTGTTCCTCTATCTGTGTCTCTGCACACTTACCCCACAGTGTGTGTGTTCCTCTATCTGTGCCTCTGCACACTTACCCCACAGTGAGTGTGTTCCTCTATCTGTGCCTCTGCACACCTACCCCACAGTGAGTGTGTTCCTCTATCTGTGTCTCTGCACACTTACCCCACAGGGAGTGTGTTCCTCTATCTGTGCCTCTGCACACCTACCCCACAGTGAGTGTGTTCCTCTATCTGTGCCTCTGCACACCTACCCCACAGTGAGTGTGTTCCTCTATCTGTGTCTCTGCACACTTACCCCACAGTGAGTGTGTTCCTCTATCTGTGCCTCTGCGCACTTACCCCACAGTGAGTGTGTTCCTCTATCTGTGTCTCTGCACACTTACCCCACAGTGAGTGTGTTCCTCTATCTGTGTCTCTGCACACCTACCCCACAGTGAGTGTGTTCCTCTATCTGTGCCTCTGCACACCTACCCCACAGTGAGTGTGTTCCTCTATCTGTGTCTCTGCACACTTACCCCACAGTGAGTGTGTTCCTCTATCTGTGTCTCTGCACACTTACCCCACAGTGTGTGTGTTCCTCTATCTGTGCCTCTGCGCACCGACCCCACAGTGAGTGTGTTCCTCTATCTGTGTCTCTGCACACCTACCCCACAGTGAGTGTGTTCCTCTATCTGTGCCTCTGCACACTTACCCCACAGTGAGTGTGTTCCTCTATCTGTGTCTCTGCACACTTACCCCACAGTGAGTGTGTTCCTCTATCTGTGCCTCTGCACACTTACCCCACAGTGCGTGTGTTCCTCTATCTGTGTCTCTGCACACTTACCCCACAGTGAGTGTGTTCCTCTATCTGTGTCTCTGCACACTTACCCCACAGTGAGTGTGTTCCTCTATCTGTGTCTCTGCACACTTACCCCACAGTGAGTGTGTTCCTCTATCTGTCCCTCTGCACACTTACCCCACAGTGAGTGTGTTCCTCTATCTGTGCCTCTGCACACTTACCCCACAGTGAGTGTGTTCCTCTATCTGTGTATCTGCACACTTACCCCACAGTGAGTGTGTTCCTCTATCTGTGTCTCTGCACACCTACCCCACAGTGAGTGTGTTCCTCTATCTGTGTCTCTGCACACCTACCCCACAGTGAGTGTGTTCCTCTATCTGTGTCTCTGCACACTTACCCCACAGTGAGTGTGTTCCTCTATCTGTGCCTCTGCACACTTACCCCACAGTGAGTGTGTTCCTCTATCTGTGCCTCTGCACACTTACCCCACAGTGAGTGTGTTCCTCTATCTGTGCCTCTGCACACTTACCCCACAGTGAGTGTGTTCCTCTATCTGTGCCTCTGCACACTTACCCCACAGTGTGTGTGTTCCTTTATCTGTGCCTCTGCACACTTACCCCACAGTGAGTGTGTTCCTCTATCTGTGTCTCTGCACACTTACCCCACAGTGAGTGTGTTCCTCTATCTGTGCCTCTGCACACTTACCCCACAGTGAGTGTGTTCCTCTATCTGTGCCTCTGCACACTTACCCCACAGTGAGTGTGTTCCTCTATCTGTGCCTCTGCACACCTACCCCACAGTGAGTGTGTTCCTCTATCTGTGTCTCTGCACACTTACCCCACAGTGAGTGTGTTCCTCTATCTGTGTCTCTGCACACCTACCCCACAGTGAGAGTGTTCCTCTATCTGTGTCTCTGCACACCTACCCCACAGTGAGTGTGTTCCTCTATCTGTGTCTCTGCACACTTACCCCACAGTGAGTGTGTTCCTCTATCTGTGCCTCTGCACACTTACCCCACAGTGAGTGTGTTCCTCTATCTGTGCCTCTGCACACCTACCCCACAGTGAGTGTGTTCCTCTATCTGTGCCTCTGCACACCTACCCCACAGTGAGTGTGTTCCTCTATCTGTGTCTCTGCACACCTACCCCACAGTGAGTGTGTTCCTCTATCTGTGTCTCTGCGCACCTACCCCACAGTGAGTGTGTTCCTCTATCTGTGTCTCTGCACACTTACCCCACAGTGAGCGTGTTCCTCTATCTGTGTCTCTGCACACCTACCCCACAGTGAGTGTGTTCCTCTATCTGTGTCTCTGCACACCTACCCCACAGTGAGTGTGTTCCTCTATCTGTGTCTCTGCACACCTACCCCACAGTGAGTGTGTTCCTCTATCTGTGTCTCTGCGCACCTACCCCACAGTGAGTGTGTTCCTCTATCTGTGCCTCTGCACACTTACCCCACAGTGAGTGTGTTCCTCTATCTGTGTCTCTGCACACCTACCCCACAGTGAGTGTGTTCCTCTATCTGTGCCTCTGCACACTTACCCCACAGTGAGTGTGTTCCTCTATCTGTGCCTCTGCACACTTACCCCACAGTGAGTGTGTTCCTCTATCTGTGTCTCTGCACACTTACCCCACAGTGAGTGTGTTCCTCTATCTGTGCCTCTGCACACTTACCCCACAGTGAGTGTGTTCCTCTATCTGTGCCTCTGCACACTTACCCCACAGTGAGTGTGTTCCTCTATCTGTGCCTCTGCACACTTACCCCACAGTGAGTGTGTTCCTCTATCTGTGCCTCTGCACACTTACCCCACAGTGAGTGTGTTCCTCTATCTGTGCCTCTGCACACTTACCCCACAGTGAGTGTGTTCCTCTATCTGTGCCTCTGCACACTTACCCCACAGTGAGTGTGTTCCTCTATCTGTGCCTCTGCACCCTTTCCCCACAGTGAGTGTGTTCCTCTATCTGTGTCTCTGCACACTTACCCCACAGTGAGTGTGTTCCTCTATCTGTGTCTCTGCAGACTTACCCCACAGTAGGTGTGTTCCTCTATCTGTGCCTCTGCACACCTACCCCACAGTGAGTGTGTTCCTCTATCTGTGCCTCTGCACACCTACCCCACAGTGAGCGTGTTCCTCTATCTGTGTCTCTGCACACCTACCCCACAGTGAGTGTGTTCCTCTATCTGTGTCTCTGCACACCTACCCCACAGTGAGTGTGTTCCTCTATCTGTGCCTCTGCACACTTACCCCACAGTGAGTGTGTTCCTCTATCTGTGCCTCTGCACACTTACCCCACAGTGAGTGTGTTCCTCTATCTGTGCCTCTGCACACTTACCCCACAGTGTGTGTGTTCCTCTATCTGTGTCTCTGCACACCTACCCCACAGTGAGTGTGTTCCTCTATCTGTGCCTCTGCATACCTACCCCACAGTGAGTGTGTTCCTCTATCTGTGCCTCTGCACACTTACCCCACAGTGAGTGTGTTCCTCTATCTGTGTCTCTGCACACCTACCCCACAGTGAGTGTGTTCCTCTATCTGTGTCTCTGCACACTTACCCCACAGTGAGTGTGTTCCTCTATCTGTGTCTCTGCACACCTACCCCACAGTGAGTGTGTTCCTCTATCTGTGCCTCTGCACACTTACCCCACAGTGAGTGTGTTCCTCTATCTGTGCCTCTGCGCACTTACCCCACAGTGAGTGTGTTCCTCTATCTGTGCCTCTGCACACTTACCCCACAGTGAGTGTGTTCCTCTATCTGTGTCTCTGCACACTTACCCCACAGTGAGCGTGTTCCTCTATCTGTGTCTCTGCACACTTACCCCACAGTGAGTGTGTTCCTCTATCTGTGCCTCTGCACACTTACCCCACAGTGAGTGTGTTCCTCTATCTGTGCCTCTGCACACTTACCCCACAGTGAGTGTGTTCCTCTATCTGTGCCTCTGCACACTTACCCCACAGTGTGTGTGTTCCTCTATCTGTGTCTCTGCACACCTACCCCACAGTGAGTGTGTTCCTCTATCTGTGCCTCTGCATACCTACCCCACAGTGAGTGTGTTCCTCTATCTGTGCCTCTGCACACTTACCCCACAGTGAGTGTGTTCCTCTATCTGTGTCTCTGCACACCTACCCCACAGTGAGTGTGTTCCTCTATCTGTGTCTCTGCACACTTACCCCACAGTGAGTGTGTTCCTCTATCTGTGTCTCTGCACACCTACCCCACAGTGAGTGTGTTCCTCTATCTGTGCCTCTGCACACTTACCCCACAGTGAGTGTGTTCCTCTATCTGTGCCTCTGCGCACTTACCCCACAGTGAGTGTGTTCCTCTATCTGTGCCTCTGCACACTTACCCCACAGTGAGTGTGTTCCTCTATCTGTGTCTCTGCACACTTACCCCACAGTGTGTGTGTTCCTCTATCTGTGCCTCTGCACACTTACCCCACAGTGAGTGTGTTCCTCTATCTGTGCCTCTGCACACCTACCCCACAGTGAGTGTGTTCCTCTATCTGTGTCTCTGCACACTTACCCCACAGGGAGTGTGTTCCTCTATCTGTGCCTCTGCACACCTACCCCACAGTGAGTGTGTTCCTCTATCTGTGCCTCTGCACACCTACCCCACAGTGAGTGTGTTCCTCTATCTGTGTCTCTGCACACTTACCCCACAGTGAGTGTGTACCTCTATCTGTGCCTCTGCGCACTTACCCCACAGTGAGTGTGTTCCTCTATCTGTGTCTCTGCACACTTACCCCACAGTGAGTGTGTTCCTCTATCTGTGTCTCTGCACACCTACCCCACAGTGAGTGTGTTCCTCTATCTGTGCCTCTGCACACCTACCCCACAGTGAGTGTGTTCCTCTATCTGTGTCTCTGCACACTTACCCCACAGTGAGTGTGTTCCTCTATCTGTGTCTCTGCACACTTACCCCACAGTGTGTGTGTTCCTCTATCTGTGCCTCTGCGCACCGACCCCACAGTGAGTGTGTTCCTCTATCTGTGTCTCTGCACACCTACCCCACAGTGAGTGTGTTCCTCTATCTGTGCCTCTGCACACTTACCCCACAGTGAGTGTGTTCCTCTATCTGTGTCTCTGCACACTTACCCCACAGTGAGTGTGTTCCTCTATCTGTGCCTCTGCACACTTACCCCACAGTGCGTGTGTTCCTCTATCTGTGTCTCTGCACACTTCCCCCACAGTGAGTGTGTTCCTCTATCTGTGTCTCTGCACACTTACCCCACAGTGAGTGTGTTCCTCTATCTGTGTCTCTGCACACTTACCCCACAGTGAGTGTGTTCCTCTATCTGTGCCTCTGCACACTTACCCCACAGTGAGTGTGTTCCTCTATCTGTGCCTCTGCACACTTACCCCACAGTGAGTGTGTTCCTCTATCTGTGTATCTGCACACTTACCCCACAGTGAGTGTGTTCCTCTATCTGTGTCTCTGCACACCTACCCCACAGTGAGTGTGTTCCTCTATCTGTGTCTCTGCACACCTACCCCACAGTGAGTGTGTTCCTCTATCTGTGTCTCTGCACACTTACCCCACAGTGAGTGTGTTCCTCTATCTGTGCCTCTGCACACTTACCCCACAGTGAGTGTGTTCCTCTATCTGTGCCTCTGCACACTTACCCCACAGTGAGTGTGTTCCTCTATCTGTGCCTCTGCACACTTACCCCACAGTGAGTGTGTTCCTCTATCTGTGCCTCTGCACACTTACCCCACAGTGTGTGTGTTCCTTTATCTGTGCCTCTGCACACTTACCCCACAGTGAGTGTGTTCCTCTATCTGTGTCTCTGCACACTTACCCCACAGTGAGTGTGTTCCTCTATCTGTGCCTCTGCACACTTACCCCACAGTGAGTGTGTTCCTCTATCTGTGCCTCTGCACACTTACCCCACAGTGAGTGTGTTCCTCTATCTGTGCCTCTGCACACCTACCCCACAGTGAGTGTGTTCCTCTATCTGTGTCTCTGCACACTTACCCCACAGTGAGTGTGTTCCTCTATCTGTGTCTCTGCACACCTACCCCACAGTGAGAGTGTTCCTCTATCTGTGTCTCTGCACACCTACCCCACAGTGAGTGTGTTCCTCTATCTGTGTCTCTGCACACTTACCCCACAGTGAGTGTGTTCCTCTATCTGTGCCTCTGCACACTTACCCCACAGTGAGTGTGTTCCTCTATCTGTGCCTCTGCACACCTACCCCACAGTGAGTGTGTTCCTCTATCTGTGCCTCTGCACACCTACCCCACAGTGAGTGTGTTCCTCTATCTGTGTCTCTGCACACCTACCCCACAGTGAGTGTGTTCCTCTATCTGTGTCTCTGCGCACCTACCCCACAGTGAGTGTGTTCCTCTATCTGTGTCTCTGCACACTTACCCCACAGTGAGCGTGTTCCTCTATCTGTGTCTCTGCACACCTACCCCACAGTGAGTGTGTTCCTCTATCTGTGTCTCTGCACACCTACCCCACAGTGAGTGTGTTCCTCTATCTGTGTCTCTGCACACCTACCCCACAGTGAGTGTGTTCCTCTATCTGTGTCTCTGCGCACCTACCCCACAGTGAGTGTGTTCCTCTATCTGTGCCTCTGCACACTTACCCCACAGTGAGTGTGTTCCTCTATCTGTGTCTCTGCACACCTACCCCACAGTGAGTGTGTTCCTCTATCTGTGCCTCTGCACACTTACCCCACAGTGAGTGTGTTCCTCTATCTGTGCCTCTGCACACTTACCCCACAGTGAGTGTGTTCCTCTATCTGTGTCTCTGCACACTTACCCCACAGTGAGTGTGTTCCTCTATCTGTGCCTCTGCACACTTACCCCACAGTGAGTGTGTTCCTCTATCTGTGCCTCTGCACACTTACCCCACAGTGAGTGTGTTCCTCTATCTGTGCCTCTGCACACTTACCCCACAGTGAGTGTGTTCCTCTATCTGTGCCTCTGCACACTTACCCCACAGTGAGTGTGTTCCTCTATCTGTGCCTCTGCACACTTACCCCACAGTGAGTGTGTTCCTCTATCTGTGCCTCTGCACACTTACCCCACAGTGAGTGTGTTCCTCTATCTGTGCCTCTGCACCCTTTCCCCACAGTGAGTGTGTTCCTCTATCTGTGTCTCTGCACACTTACCCCACAGTGAGTGTGTTCCTCTATCTGTGTCTCTGCACACTTACCCCACAGTAGGTGTGTTCCTCTATCTGTGCCTCTGCACACCTACCCCACAGTGAGTGTGTTCCTCTATCTGTGCCTCTGCACACCTACCCCACAGTGAGCGTGTTCCTCTATCTGTGTCTCTGCACACCTACCCCACAGTGAGTGTGTTCCTCTATCTGTGTCTCTGCACACCTACCCCACAGTGAGTGTGTTCCTCTATCTGTGCCTCTGCACACTTACCCCACAGTGAGTGTGTTCCTCTATCTGTGTCTCTGCACACTTACCCCACAGTGAGTGTGTTCCTCTATCTGTGTCTCTGCACACCTACCCCACAGTGAGTGTGTTCCTCTATCTGTGCCTCTGCGCACCTACCCCACAGTGAGTGTGTTCCTCTATCTGTGCCTCTGCACACTTACCCCACAGTGAGTGTGTTCCTCTATCTGTGCCTCTGCACACTTACCCCACAGTGTGTGTGTTCCTCTATCTGTGCCTCTGCACACTTACCCCACAGTGAGTGTGTTCCTCTATCTGTGTCTCTGCACACTTACCCCACAGTGTGTGTGTTCCTCTATCTGTGCCTCTGCACACTTACCCCACAGTGAGTGTGTTCCTCTATCTGTGCCTCTGCACACTTACCCCACAGTGTGTGTGTTCCTCTATCTGTGCCTCTGCACACTTACCCCACAGTGAGTGTGTTCCTCTATCTGTGCCTCTGCACACTTACCCCACAGTGTGTGAGTTCCTCTATCTGTGTCTCTGCACACCTACCCCACAGTGAGTGTGTTCCTCTCTCTGTGCCTCTGCGCACCTACCCCACAGTGAGTGTGTTCCTCTATCTGTGCCTCTGCGCACCTACCCCACAGTGAGTGTGTTCCTCTATCTGTGCCTCTGCGCACCTACCCCACAGTGAGTGTGTTCCTCTATCTGTGCCTCTGCACACTTACCCCACAGTGTGTGTGTTCCTCTATCTGTGTCTCTGCACACTTACCCCACAGTGTGTGTGTTCCTCTATCTGTGTCTCTGCACACCTACCCCACAGTGAGTGTGTTCCTCTATCTGTGCCTCTGCGCACCGACCCCACAGTGAGTGTGTTCCTCTATCTGTGTCTCTGCACACTTACCCCACAGTGTGTGTGTTCCTCTATCTGTGCCTCTGCGCACCTACCCCACAGTGAGTGTGTTCCTCTATCTGTGCCTCTGCACACCTACCCCACAGTGAGTGTGTTCCTCTATCTGTGCCTCTGCGCACCTACCCCACAGTGAGTGTGTTCCTCTATCTGTGCCTCTGCGCACCTACCCCACAGTGAGTGTGTTCCTCTATCTGTGCCTCTGCACACTTACCCCACAGTGTGTGTGTTCCTCTATCTGTGTCTCTGCACACTTACCCCACAGTGTGTATGTTCCTCTATCTGTGTCTCTGCACACCTACCCCACAGTGAGTGTGTTCCTCTATCTGTGCCTCTGCGCACCGACCCCACAGTGAGTGTGTTCCTCTATCTGTGTCTCTGCACACTTACCCCACAGTATGTGTGTTCCTCTATCTGTGCCTCTGCGCACCTACCCCACAGTGAGTGTGTTCCTCTATCTGTGCCTCTGCGCACCTACCCCACAGTGAGTGTGTTCCTCTATCTGTGTCTCTGCACACCTACCCCACAGTGAGTGTGTTCCTCTATCTGTGCCTCTGCACACTTACCCCACAGTGAGTGTGTTCCTCTATCTGTGTCTCTGCACACTTACCCCACAGTGAGTGTGTTCCTCTATCTGTGCCTCTGCGCACCTACCCCACAGTGAGTGTGTTCCTCTATCTGTGTCTCTGCACACCTACCCCACAGTGAGTGTGTTCCTCTATCTGTGTCTCTGCACACTTACCCCACAGTGAGTGTGTTCCTCTATCTGTGCCTCTGCACACTTACCCCACAGTGAGTGTGTTCCTCTATCTGTGTCTCTGCACACCTACCCCACAGTGAGTGTGTTCCTCTATCTGTGTCTCTGCACACCTACCCCACAGTGAGTGTGTTCCTCTATCTGTGTCTCTGCACACCTACCCCACAGTGAGTGTGTTCCTCTATCTGTGTCTCTGCACACCTACCCCACAGTGAGTGTGTCCCTCTATCTGTGTATCTGCACACCTACCCCACAGTGTGTGTGTTCCTCTATCTGTGCCTCTGCACACCTACCCCACAGTGAGTGTGTTCCTCTATCTGTGCCTCTGCGCACCTACCCCACAGTGAGTGTGTTCCTCTATCTGTGTATCTGCACACCTACCCCACAGTGTGTGTGTTGCTCTATCTGTGCCTCTGCACACTTACCCCACAGTGAGTGTGTTCCTCTATCTGTGTCTCTGCACACTTACCCCACAGTGAGTGTGTTCCTCTATCTGTGCCTCTGCACACCTACCCCACAGTGAGTGTGTTCTTCTATCTGTGCCTCTGCGCACCTACCCCACAGTGAGTGTGTTCCTCTATCTGTGTATCTGCACACCTACCCCACAGTGTGTGTGTTGCTCTATCTGTGCCTCTGCACACTTACCCCACAGTGAGTGTGTTCCTCTATCTGTGTATCTGCACACCTACCCCACAGTGAGTGTGTTCCTCTATCTGTGTCTCTGCACACTTACCCCACAGTGAGCGTGTTCCTCTATCTGTGTCTCTGCACACTTACCCCACAGTGAGTGTGTTCCTCTATCTGTGCCTCTGCACACTTACCCCACAGTGAGTGTGTTCCTCTATCTGTGCCTCTGCACACCTACCCCACAGTGAGTGTGTTCCTCTATCTGTGCCTCTGCACACTTAGCCCACAGTGAGTGTGTTCCTCTATCTGTGCCTCTGCACACTTAGCCCACAGTGAGTGTGTTCCTCTATCTGTGTCTCTGCACACCTACCCCACAGTGAGTGTGTTCCTCTATCTGTGCCTCTGCACACTTAGCCCACAGTGAGTGTGTTCCTCTATCTGTGTCTCTGCACACCTACCCCACAGTGAGTGTGTTCCTCTATCTGTGTCTCTGCACACTTACCCCACAGTGAGTGTGTTCCTCTATCTGTGCCTCTGCACACCTACCCCACAGTGTGTGTGTTCCTCTATCTGTGCCTCTGCACACTTACCCCACAGTGAGTGTGTTCCTCTATCTGTGCCTCTGCACACTTACCCCACAGTGTGTGAGTTCCTCTATCTGTGTCTCTGCACACCTACCCCACAGTGAGTGTGTCCCTCTATCTGTGCCTCTGCACACCTACCCCACAGTGAGTGTGTGCCTGTGTCCTACCAGAGCAGTGCCGTTGAGAGGCATCGAGTGATGCGATGCCCATCTCGCATACAGCCTCTGTGGAGGTTGTTCAGAGGCTTAGCCCGTTGTGCACCGTGTTTACTCTGTTTGCTGATCCACTATCTCCCCCCCCCCCCCGCCCCCGCCCCTCTCCCTAGGCTACGTTGCACCCGCCAAAATCGACAACAAGTTCTTCGATCCCAAGCACGCGTTCAAAGAGGTGGAAGTCCAGGCCAAGACCATTCGCGATCTGGTGACGGTCAAGAAGCCCAAGGTAAGTGAACCTCCTCTGCACCCTCTCTAAAGCATCCGCATCCTTCTGGTAATGTGGCGACCAGAACTGCACGCAGTATTCCAAATGTGGCCTAACCAAAGTCCTATACAACTGTCACACGACCTGCCGACTCTTGTACTCGGTACCCCGTCCGGTGAAGGCAAGCATGCCGTATGCCTTCTTGACCACTCTATCGACCTGCGTTGCCACCTTCAGGGTACAATGGACCTGAACTCCCAGATCTCTCTGTACATCAATTGTCCCCAGGTCTCTTCCATTGACCGTATAGTCCGCTCTTGAATTAGATCTTCCAAAATGTATCACCTCACATTTGCCTGGATTAAACTCCATCTGCCATTTCTCTGCCCAACTCTCCAATCTATTTACTTCCTGCTGTATTCTCTGGCAGTCCCCCTCGCTATCTGCAACTCCACCAATCTTAGTACCATCTGCAAACTTGCTAATCAGACCACCTATACCTTCGTCCAGATCATTTATGTACATCACAAACAACAGTGGTCCGAGCACGGAGCCTTGTGGAACCTTTCTCCATTTTGGGACACTCCCTTCCACCACTACTCTCTGCCTCCTGTTGCCCAGCCAGTTCTTTTTCCATCTAGAAAGTTCCAAAAAGACTCCTGGACCTTTCTACCTCGAGGACTAGGACACATTTCCCGGCCAAGACAAAGGCCCTGGTTGGACCTTACCCGGAGTTCTGGGCCCCACACCTTGGGAGTGGGGTATTGTCCTTGGCACCGGCGCTGTGTAGATTCACCAGAGAGATACCCGGAACTGCGAGGGTTAAATTCCGTGTCGATATTACACAATCTCAGGTTATGTTCTCCAGAATTGAGAAGATCAATGGGCGAATTGATACCGAGGACGACAGATCGGGGTCGGTAGAGAGTAACTCTCCCCGCTGGTTGGGGGGGAGCCTCGGACTGGGGGGGGCGGGGGAGAAGAGAGAGAGGGGGGGTTTGGTCAGAGACTCAAAATGGGAGCCAGTCCTTTGCGGAGGGAAGTTGGTAGACATTTCTCCTCGCGAAGGGACAGCAAAGTTTGGGGACCTCTCTCCCGTAAACGGGAATGGATGTCGGGTGGATTGTTAATTTGAAAACCCCCAGATCGATGGGTTTTTTGCGGCCCGAAAGGTGTTGAGGGAGAGAAGGCGGGTTAATCGAGTGGGGTCACAGGTCAGGCAGAAGGGTGGGGTAGTCTCGAGGGGCTGAATGGTCTGCTGGTTCCGGGCCCCCCTTCGCCTGCGGGAGTTGAAATGTGGCCGGGCCCGACCGAGAGGGATCGCAGGAAAGGTTCACCTGCCAGGCGTCGGCCATTTTGGACACAGGCGAGGCGAAATCCCTTCACTCCGAGGCTGGGGAATCTTTGGAATTCCCGACCTCCCGGGGAGCTGTGGGTCCTCAGTCGTCGAGGGTGGTCTCAACCGAGATACAATGAGGAGGTTCCAGAGATAGGGAGGGTTGTAGGGGCTGGAGGAGGTTACAGAGATAGGGAGGGTTGTGGGGGCTGGAGGAGGTTACAGAGATAGAGAGAGTTGTCGGGGCTGGAGGAGGTTACAGAGATAGGGAGAATTGTCGGGGCTGGAGGAGGTTACAGAGATAGGGAGGGTTGTAGGGGCTGGAGGAGGTTACAGAGATAGGGAGGGTTGTAGGGGGCGGAGGAGGTTACAGAGATAGGGAGGGTTGTAGGGGCTGGAGGAGGTTACAGAGGTAGGGAGGGGTGTAGGGGCTAGAGGAGGTTACAGAGATAGGGAGGGTTGTAGGGGCTGGAGGAGGTTACAGAGATGGGGAGGGTTGCAGGGGCTGGAGGAGATTACAGAGATAGGGAGGGTTGTAGGGGCTAGAGGAGGTTACAGAGATAGGGAGGATTGTAGGGGCTGGAGGGGGTTACAGAGATAGGGAGGGTTGTCGGGGCTGGAGGAGGTTACAGAGATAGGGAGAATTGTCGGGGCTGGAGGAGGTTACAGAGATAGGGAGGGTTGTAGGGCTGGAGGAGGTTACAGAGATAGGGAGGGTTGTGGGGGCTGGAGGAGGTTACAGAGATAGAGAGAGTTGTCGGGGCTGGAGGAGGTTACAGAGATAGGGAGGGTTGTGGGGGCTGGAGGAGGTTACAGGGATAGGGAGGGTTGTAGGGGCTGGAGGAGGTTACAGAGATGGGGAGGGTTTTAGGGGCTGGAGGAGGTTACAGAGATAGGGAGGGTTGTAGGGGCTGGAGGAGATTACAGAGATAGGGAGGATTGTAGGGGCTGGAGGGGGTTACAGAGATAGGGAGGGTTGTAGGGGCTGGAGGAGGTTTCAGAGATAGAGAGAGTTGTTGGGGTTGGAGGAGGTTACAGAGATAGGAAGGGTTGTAAGGGCTGGAGGAGGTTACAGAGATGGGGAGGGTTGTAGGGGCTGGAGGAGGTTACAGGGATAGGGAGGGTTGTAGGGGCTGGAGGAGGTTACAGAGATAGGGAGGGTTGTAGGGACTGGAGGAGGTTACAGAGATAGGGAGGGTTGTAGGGGCTGGAGGAGGTTACAGAGATGGGGAGGGTTGTAGGGGCTGGAGGAGGTTACAGGGATAGGGAGGGTTGTAGGGGCTGGAGGAGGTTACAGAGATAGGGAGGGTTGTAGGGGCTGGAGGAGGTTACAGAGATAGGGAGGGTTGTAGGGGCTGGAGGAGGTTACAGAGGTAGGGAGGGGTGTAGGGGCTAGAGGAGGTTACAGAGATAGGGAGGGTTGTAGGGGCTGGAGGAGGTTACAGAGATGGGGAGGGTTGCAGGGGCTGGAGGAGATTACAGAGATAGGGAGGGTTGTAGGGGCTAGAGGGGGTAACTGAGATAGGGAGGATTGTAGGGGCTGGAGGGGGTTACAGAGATAGGGAGGGTTGTAGGGGCTGGAGGAGGTTACAGAGATAGGGAGAATTGTCGGGGCTGGAGGAGGTTACAGGGATAGGGAGGGTTGTAAGGGCAGGAGGAGGTTACAGAGATAGGGAGGGTTGTAGGGGCTGGAGGAGGTTACAGAGATAGGGAGGGTTGTAGGGACTGGAGGAGGTTACAGAGATAGGGAGGGTTGTAGGGGCTGGAGGAGGTTACAGAGATGGGGAGGGTTGTAGGGGCTGGAGGAGGTTACAGGGATAGGGAGGGTTGTAGGGGCTGGAGGAGGTTACAGAGATAGGGAGGGTTGTAGGGGCTGGAGGAGGTTACAGAGATAGGGAGGGTTGTAGGGGCTGGAGGAGGTTACAGAGGTAGGGAGGGGTGTAGGGGCTAGAGGAGGTTACAGAGATAGGGAGGGTTGTAGGAGCTGGAGGAGGTTACAGAGATGGGGAGGGTTGCAGGGGCTGGAGGAGATTACAGAGATAGGGAGGGTTGTAGGGGCTAGAGGGGGTAACTGAGATAGGGAGGATTGTAGGGGCTGGAGGGGGTTACAGAGATAGAGAGAGTTGTCGGGGCTGGAGGAGGTTACAGAGATAGGGAGAATTGTCGGGGCTGGAGGAGGTTACAGAGATAGGGAGGGTTGTAGGGGCTGGAGGAGGTTACAGAGATAGGGAGGGTTGTAGGGGGCGGAGGAGGTTACAGAGATAGGGAGGGTTGTAGGGGCTGGAGGAGGTTACAGAGGTAGGGAGGGGTGTAGGGGCTAGAGGAGGTTACAGAGATAGGGAGGGTTGTAGGGGCTGGAGGAGGTTACAGAGATGGGGAGGGTTGCAGGGGCTGGAGGAGATTACAGAGATAGGGAGGGTTGTAGGGGCTAGAGGAGGTTACAGAGATAGGGAGGATTGTAGGGGCTGGAGGGGGTTACAGAGATAGGGAGGGTTGTCGGGGCTGGAGGAGGTTACAGAGATAGGGAGAATTGTCGGGGCTGGAGGAGGTTACAGAGATAGGGAGGGTTGTAGGGCTGGAGGAGGTTACAGAGATAGGGAGGGTTGTGGGGGCTGGAGGAGGTTACAGAGATAGAGAGAGTTGTCGGGGCTGGAGGAGGTTACAGAGATAGGGAGGGTTGTGGGGGCTGGAGGAGGTTACAGGGATAGGGAGGGTTGTAGGGGCTGGAGGAGGTTACAGAGATGGGGAGGGTTTTAGGGGCTGGAGGAGGTTACAGAGATAGGGAGGGTTGTAGGGGCTGGAGGAGATTACAGAGATAGGGAGGATTGTAGGGGCTGGAGGGGGTTACAGAGATAGGGAGGGTTGTAGGGGCTGGAGGAGGTTTCAGAGATAGAGAGAGTTGTTGGGGTTGGAGGAGGTTACAGAGATAGGAAGGGTTGTAAGGGCTGGAGGAGGTTACAGAGATGGGGAGGGTTGTAGGGGCTGGAGGAGGTTACAGGGATAGGGAGGGTTGTAGGGGCTGGAGGAGGTTACAGAGATAGGGAGGGTTGTAGGGACTGGAGGAGGTTACAGAGATAGGGAGGGTTGTAGGGGCTGGAGGAGGTTACAGAGATGGGGAGGGTTGTAGGGGCTGGAGGAGGTTACAGGGATAGGGAGGGTTGTAGGGGCTGGAGGAGGTTACAGAGATAGGGAGGGTTGTAGGGGCTGGAGGAGGTTACAGAGATAGGGAGGGTTGTAGGGGCTGGAGGAGGTTACAGAGGTAGGGAGGGGTGTAGGGGCTAGAGGAGGTTACAGAGATAGGGAGGGTTGTAGGGGCTGGAGGAGGTTACAGAGATGGGGAGGGTTGCAGGGGCTGGAGGAGATTACAGAGATAGGGAGGGTTGTAGGGGCTAGAGGGGGTAACTGAGATAGGGAGGATTGTAGGGGCTGGAGGGGGTTACAGAGATAGGGAGGGTTGTAGGGGCTGGAGGAGGTTACAGAGATAGGGAGAATTGTCGGGGCTGGAGGAGGTTACAGGGATAGGGAGGGTTGTAAGGGCAGGAGGAGGTTACAGAGATAGGGAGGGTTGTAGGGGCTGGAGGAGGTTACAGAGATAGGGAGGGTTGTAGGGACTGGAGGAGGTTACAGAGATAGGGAGGGTTGTAGGGGCTGGAGGAGGTTACAGAGATGGGGAGGGTTGTAGGGGCTGGAGGAGGTTACAGGGATAGGGAGGGTTGTAGGGGCTGGAGGAGGTTACAGAGATAGGGAGGGTTGTAGGGGCTGGAGGAGGTTACAGAGATAGGGAGGGTTGTAGGGGCTGGAGGAGGTTACAGAGGTAGGGAGGGGTGTAGGGGCTAGAGGAGGTTACAGAGATAGGGAGGGTTGTAGGAGCTGGAGGAGGTTACAGAGATGGGGAGGGTTGCAGGGGCTGGAGGAGATTACAGAGATAGGGAGGGTTGTAGGGGCTAGAGGGGGTAACTGAGATAGGGAGGATTGTAGGGGCTGGAGGGGGTTACAGAGATAGGGAGGGTTGTAGGGGCTGGAGGAGGTTACAGAGATAGGGAGAATTGTCGGGGCTGGAGGAGGTTACAGGGATAGGGAGGGTTGTAAGGGCAGGAGGAGGTTACAGAGATAGGGAGGGTTGTAGGGGCTGGAGGAGGTTACACAGATAGGGAGGGTTGTAGGGGCTGGAGGAGGTTACAGAGATAGGGAGGGTTGTAGTGGCTGGAGGAGGTTACAGAGATAGGGAGGGTTGTAGGGGCTGGAGGAGGTTACAGAGATAGGGAGGGTTGTAGGGACTGGAGGAGGTTACAGAGATAGGGAGCGTTGTAAGGGCTGGAGGAGGTTACAGAGATAGGGAGGATTGTAGGGCCTGGAGGAGGTTACAGAGATAGGGAGGGTTGTCGGGGCTGGAGGAGGTTACAGAGATAGGGAGGGTTGTAGGGGCTGGAGGAGGTTACAGAGATAGGGAGGGTTGTAGGGGCTGGAGGAGGTTACAGAGGTAGGGAGGGTTGTAGGGGCTGGAGGAGGTTACAGAGATAGGGAGGGGTGTAGGGGCTGGAGGAGGTTACAGAGAGAGGGAGGGCTGTCACGCGGGGGAGGGTGGGGTTGAGGGCAAGGGCAGAGTTTTGGAGGAGCCAAAGATTCCGGAGGGCGGGATGTGGGAGAGCAGCCCGGGGAGGGGTGGCGTGGTCGACGTTGGATGGGTTCGGGCCTTGGGTGAGGGCTTCCACTGGATGCGCCGAGAGCGGGGTGGAGTTGGGCGAATGTGACGGAGGTGGGAGTAGGGTCAGCCAAGGCTCTCCTCCCCTTAAGAGCTGTGGTCGGGTTCCTCGCTGATGTGTGGGCCTCTTTTCTGCAGGCGGAAGGATACACGGAGGGCGACTACACGCTCTACCACCGCTTCACCCTGGCAGAGTTCGTCAAGGCAACCAACCCTGTCGACTTCCTGGACAAAGCCAGTGAGGTAAGTGGCTCGTGGGTATGAGAGCTGACCTTTCACCTCTAGGCAACACTGGGTCAATGTGGTCCCGCGCTTGGCGGCGGAATACAGAACGTCACCTCTAATGGGGGTGCAGCTAGCTGGATGAGCGCACATTGCCGACTAACTACCGCACCTTGTCTAACTAGGAAGCGATCGAGGCAAATGAGCTTTAGCGACGCTTTCGTTACCCCTCCCATCGTAAATGATAGCATTAAACACAAGACTGACCACGCCGCAGAACGTGACCCCACAGTCCAGTTGGAGGGTCAGTACTGAGGGAGCGCCGCACTGTCAGGGGGTCAGTACTGAGGGAGCGCCGCACTGTCAGAGAGTCAGTACTGAGGGAGTGCTGCACTGTCAGAGGGTCAGTACTGAGGGAGTGCTGCACTGTCAGAGGGTCAGTACTGAGGGAGTGCTGCACTGTCAGAGAGTCAGTACTGAGGGAGTGCTGCACTGTCAGAGGGTCAGTACTGAGGGAGTGCTGCACTGTCAGAGGGTCAGTACTGAGGGAGTGCCGCACTGTCAGAGGGTCAGTACTGAGGGAGTGCTGCACTGTCAGAGGGTCAGTACTGAGGGAGTGCTGCATTGTCAGAGGGTCAGTACTGAGGGAGTGCCGCACTGTCAGAGGGTCAGTACTGAGGGAGTGCCGCACTGTCAGAGGGTCAGTACTGAGGGAGTGCTGCATTGTCAGAGGGTCAGTACTGAGGGAGTGCCGCACTGTCAGAGGGTCAGTACTGAGGGAGTGCCGCACTGTCAGAGGGTCAGTACTGAGGGAGTGCCGCACTGTCAGAGGGTCAGTGCTGAGGGAGTGCTGCACTGTCAGAGGGTCAGTACTGAGGGAGTGCTGCACTGTCAGAGGGTCAGTACTGAGGGAGTGCTGCATTGTCAGAGGGTCAGTACTGAGGGAGCGCTGCACTGTCAGAGGGTCAGTACTGAGGGAGTGCCGCACTGTCAGAGGGTCAGTACTGAGGGAGTGCCGCACTGTCAGAGGGTCAGTACTGAGGGAGTGCCGCACTGTCAGAGGGTCAGTGCTGAGGGAGTGCTGCACTGTCAGAGGGTCAGTACTGAGGGAGTGCTGCACTGTCAGAGGGTCAGTACTGAGGGAGTGCTGCACTGTCAGAGGGTCAGTACTGAGGGAGTGCCGCACTGTCAGAGGGTCAGTACTGAGGGAGTGCTGCACTGTCAGAGGGTCAGTACTGAGGGAGTGCTGCACTGTCAGAGGGTCAGTACTGAGGGAGTGCCGCACTGTCAGAGGGTCAGCACTGAGGGTGTGCCGCTCTGTCAGAGTCAGCACTGAGGGAGCGCCGCACTGTCAGAGGGTCAGTACTGAGGGAGTGCCGCACTGTCAGAGGCTCAGCAGTGTCGGACACTGTTTTTAGTTTTGCTAACACGGGCTGGTTTTGTACCATCTGGACCTTGCCCGTTGCGAGCAGCGGCTAGGTATTTTCGACATGGTCCTCCCGGCCAGTCCTCGGGTCCTGCGGCCTACATTCCATGCCAAGCATCCTGATGGTAGCTTGACCATGCCTCGCTTCTCAGCGATACTCAATCTCTGCTATCCACACAGCTAAAAGAGTCGTGACGTATTCTCATCAACGTCCCCCTTGCTCTCGCTCCCTTTCCTTCGCTCACCGCTCTCTCTCTCTCTCTCTCTCTCTGTCGCTTGTCCACAGATCACCTTTGACAATCCAGAGCTGGAAAAACATTCCGCCACCACATCGGAAGTCCGGGAATGCTGCAAGGATGTGCGCGTGCTGGGCCGCAAGGAGCTGAGGCGAGCTTGAATTACCCCTGTAAAGTTCCGTGTTCGGGGATTCCTGGGATGAAGCTGGGGGGGTGGGGGTGGGTTTGTCTGACGAGGCAAGATTGAGCAGCTCAGCCTGTGTCTCACTGAATGGCCGAGGTGGCTCGAGGGGCCGAATGGCCCCCTGTTGCTATCTCGTGTTGTGGAATGTGGCTGAGCCGGCATTGACTGCCCATCCCTCATTGCCCCTTGAGAAGGTGAACCGCCTCTTCGACGGCTGCAGTCCTGCGGTGCATCTTGTAGATGGGACACACGGCTGACACTGTGCGTCGATAGGGGGGGGGGGAGTGAATGTTTGTGGAAGGGGAGCAATCAAGCGGGGCTGCTTTGTCCTGGATGGTGTCGAGCTTCTCGAGTGTTGTCGGAGCTGCGCTCACCCAGGCAAGTGGAGAGTATTCCCTCACACTCCTGACTTGTGCCTTGTCGATGGTGGACAGGCTTTGCGGGGGGGTGGGGGGTCAGGAGGTGAGTTACTCTCCGCAGGATTCCCAGCCTCTGACCTGCCCTGGTAGCCACAGTATTAATGTGGCTGGGTCCAGTTCAGAGTCTGATCAATGGTAACCCCCAGGATGTGGATTGTGGGGGATTCAGCGATGGTAATGCCGTCGAACGTCAAGGGCCGGGGGTTAGATCCCTGGGGGATTCAGTGTAGGTATTGAACGCTAGACCACACCTGGAATACCGAGAACAGTTTTGGTCCCCATATCTAAGGAAAGATAGACTGACACTGGAGGCAGTCCAGTGAAGGTTCACTGGGCTGACCCCGGGGAGGGAGGGATTTTCTTATGAGGAGGGGTTGAGTAGGCCGGGGCCTGTCCTCATTGGGAGTTTAGAAGAATGAGAGGCGACCTTATTGAGACATCGAGGATTCCCAGGGGGTTTGACAGGGTCGATGCTGAGAGGATGTTTCCCTGTGTGGGAAAGTCTGGGCCCAGAGGACAGAATCTCAGAGTGAGGGGAGATGCTGAGAGGATGTTTCCCCGTGTGGGAGAGTCTGGGCCCAGAGGGCAGAATCTCAGAGTGAGGGTCGATGCTGAGAGGATGTTACCCCGTGTGGGAGAGTCCGGGAGCAGAGGACAGAATCTCAGAGTGAGGGGAGATTCTGAGAGGATGTTTCCCCGTGTGGGAGAGTCTGGGCCCAGAGGACAGAATCTCAGAGTGAGGGGAGATGCTGAGAGGATGTTTCCCCGTGTGGGAGAGTCTGGGAGCAGAGGGCCGAATCTCAGAGTGAGGGGAGATGCTGAGAGGATGTTTCCCCGTGTGGGAGAGTCTGGGAGCAGAGGGCCGAATCTCAGAGTGAGGGGAGATGCTGAGAGGATGTTTCCCCGTGCGGGAGAGTCTGGGAGCAGAGGACAGAATCTCAGAGTGAGGGGAGATTCTGAGAGGATGTTTCCCCGTGTGGGAGAGTCTGGGCCCAGAGGGCAGAATCTCAGAGTGAGGGGAGATTCTGAGAGGATGTTTCCCCGTGTGGGAGAGTCTGGGCCCAGAGGGCAGAATCTCAGAGTGAGGGGAGATTCTGAGAGGATGTTTCCCCGTGTGGGAGAGTCTGGGCCCAGAGGACAGAATCTCAGAGTGAGGGGAGATTCTGAGAGGATGTTTCCCCGTGTGGGAGAGTCTGGGCCCAGAGGGCAGAATCTCAGAGAGAGGGGAGATGCTGAGAGGATGTTTCCCCGTGTGGGAGAGTTTGGGCCCAGAGGGCAGAATCTCAGAGAGAGGGGAGATGCTGAGAGGATGTTTCCCCGTGTGGGAGAGTCTGGGCCCAGAGGGCAGAATCTCAGAGTGAGGGGAGATTCTGAGAGGATGTTTCCCCGTGTGGGAGAGTCTGGGCCCAGAGGGCAGAATCTCAGAGTGAGGGGAGATTCTGAGAGGATGTTTCCCCGTGTGGGAGAGTCTGGGACCAGAGGATAGAATCTCAGAGTGAGGGGAGATGCTGAGAGGATGTTTCCCCGTGTGGGAGAGTCTGGGCCCAGAGGACAGAATCTCAGAGACAGGGAAGATTCTGAGAGGATGTTTCCCCGTGCGGGAGAGTCTGGGCCCAGAGGACAGAATCTCAGTGAGGGGAGATTCTGAGAGGATGTTTCCCCATGTGGGAGAGTCTGGGAGCAGAGGACAGAATCTCAGAGTGAGGGGAGATTCTGAGAGGATGTTTCCCCGTGTGGGAGAGTCTGGGCCCAGAGGACAGAATCTCAGAGTGAGGGGAGATTCTGAGAGGATGTTTCCCCATGTGGGAGAGTCTGGGCCCAGAGGACAGAATCTCAGAGTGAGGGGAGATTCTGAGAGGATGTTTCCCCGTGTGGGAGAGTCTGGGCCCAGAGGACAGAATCTCAGAGTGAGGGGAGATTCTGAGAGGATGTTTCCCCGTGTGGGAGAGTCTGGGACCAGAGGACAGAATCTCAGAGTGAGGGGAGATGCTGAGAGGATATTTCCCCGTGTGGGAGAGTCTGGGAGCAGAGGGCAGAATCTCAGAGTGAGGGGTCACCCATTTCACACCGAGATGAGGAGGAATATCTTCTCTCAGAGGGGAGTGAGTGTGGAACTCTTCACCGCAGAGAGCTGTAGAGGCTGGGCCACTAAGTATGTTCAAGGCCGAGAGAGACAGATTGTTAAACAGTGAGGGGGTCGAGGGTCACGGTGATGGCGGGAAAGTGTTGAGGGCTGTCACACCCGATCGGTCACGATCTGATCGAGTGGCGGGGCAGATTCGATGGGCCGAACGGCCTCATTCTGCCCCCTACGTCACACGGTCTCAAGGGGGCGATGGTGAGATGGTCTCCTGTTGCAGGTGGTCGCTGCCTGCCACGCGTGTGTGTGGCGTGAGAGCGTTACTCGGGTGGTCATGCTCTCTTTGTTTCGCCAGGTTGCTGCTGAACTGGAGGACCAAACTCCGTAGGCACCTCGCCAAGAAACTGAAGGAACAGGCGAAGGAACTGACCGCGGACATCGGGTGAGCCCTCGGAATCCCGCTGCGGGGGGGTGGGGGGGGTGTGGCGTGAGTGGACTGGGTTAAGAGAATGCGTGCGATTGCCTCTCTGGAACATCCAATTTGATTGCGCGACGCCTGCTGCAGTCAAACAACCAGGACAATTGGTTCGCATGGGCGTGAATTGGCCGTGTATTTTTGGGAGGGGGGGGGGGGGCGCAGTGGTGTGTCGTGTCGTGCGTGTTCCACTGGGCGTCGGGTGGCAGGCGAGGCGGCGACGTCAACTTAACATCCCCTCTTCCTGGCCGCATTTGGTCTTTCAGCCAGAGCTCCGCAGATGAGAGCGACGGGGAGAAGGTTCGTCCGGCTGCCCCCGAGCCGCAGGAGGAGGTGGAGGGGGGCGAGGACGCCCAGGATGACGAGCAGATGGAGCAACAATTGGCCGTTGTGAAGGAACAGGAGGTGGCCGAACTGAAGAGGTAACTCCGGAGGCTTGTCAGGGTCCCAACAGCCTGCACTCCAGGGCCAATCATTCAAACCTGACATTCCATTGAGTTTCAGTCCCTGTCTGTCCAATCTCGGGTGGCACGAGAGTCCTGACTGGGAAGGTTACAGCGATAGGGAGGGCTGGAGGAGGTTACAGAGATAGGGAGGGTTGTCGGGGCTGGAGGAGGTTACAGAGATAGGGAGGGTTGTAGGGGCTGGAGGAGGTTACAGAGATAGGGAGGGTTGTAGGGGCTGGAGGAGGTTACAGAGATAGGGAGGGTTGTAGGGGCTGGAGGAGGTTACAGAGATAGGGAGGGGTGTAGGGGCTGGAGGAGGTTACAGATAGGGAGGGTTGTCGGGGCTGGAGGAGGTTACAGATATAGGGAGGGTTGCAAGTCCTGGAGGAGGTTACAGAGATAGGGAGCATTGTGGGGCTCGAGGTCACAGAGATTGGGAGGGGTGTAGGGGCTGGAGGAGGTTACAGGGATAGGGAGGGTTGTAGGGGCTGGAGGAGGTTACAGAGATAAGGAGGGGTGTAGGGGCTGGAGCAGGTTACAGAGATAGGGAGGGTAGTCGGGGCTGGGGGAGGTCACAGAGATTGGGAGGGGTGTAGGGGCTGGAGGAGGTTACAGGGATAGGGAGGGTTGTAGGGGCTGGAGGAGGTTACAGAGATAGGGAGGGGTGTAGGGGCTGGAGCAGGTTACAGAGATAGGGAGGGTAGTCAGGGCTGGAGGAGGTTACAGAGATTGGGAGGGGTGTAGGGGCTGGAGGAGGTTACAGAGATAGGGAGGGTTGTGGGGGCTGGAGGAGGTTACAGAGATTGGGAGGGTTGTAGGGGCTGGAGGAGGTTACAGAGATAGGGAGGGTTGTGGGGGCTGAAGGAAGTTACAGAGATAGGGAGGGTTGTGGGGGCTGGAGGAGGTTACAGAGATTGGGAGGGGTGTAGGGGCTGGAGGAGGTTACAGAGATAGGGAGGGGTGTGGGGGCTGGAGGAGGTTACAGAGATGGGGAAGATTCTAGGGGCTGGAGGAGGCTACAGAGATAGGGAGGGTTTGAGGGGGTTATGCAGTTGAGGGAGTTAAATGGCCTGGTGTTGGTTAACAGACTTGAGGGAAGGGGCGTTACGGTTGTGCCGAGTTTTGAGATCAAACGTGACGCTAAGTTGCGAGCCGTCTGGATGGATAAGTCTTAAAATAGACTAACACTTTAATTGCTAACTTGTACCACCATATCTCCAATTAAGCAAAGCCGATTACAGATCAAAAGCCACTTGTAAATAAAGTCAGCAAACACAGGGAAACTTGTACTCTGCGTAGGGAGTTGCTTTCGGCAAAGGGGAGAGATCCTTTCCAACGCAATCTAGAAATCCTGCCGCCCCTGTCCGACTAAAAGCTCCTGCAGCTAAACTGCTTGCGACTGATCTGGCAGCATCGTCAAAGACCACCTCCCACCCGGGTTATTCTCTCTTCCAACCCCTTCCCTCGGGCAGGGGATACAAAAGTCTTGAGAACACGGGGAGAATACGGACTAACGGGTTCAAAAACAGCTTCTTCAACGCTGTTACCAGGCTCCTGAATGACCCCCTTATGCACTGAACTGATCCACTTCACACATCTTCTCCATCAAGTAGCGCTATATTCCGTATGTTTTACCCGTTGCCTATGTATTTACATGGTGTATTTATCGTATTCCTGTGTTTTTTTATGTATGGAATTTACAGTGCAGAAGGAGGCCATTCAGCCCATCGAGTCTGCACCGGCCCTTGGAAAGAGCAGCCTACCCAAGCCCACACCTCCACCCTATCCCCGTAACCCAGTAAGCCCACCTAACCTAACCTTTTTGGACACTAAGGGCAATTTTAGCACGGCCAATCCACCTAACCTGCACATCTTTGGACTGTGGGAGGAAGCCGGAGCACCCGGAGGAAACCCACGCTCGCACGGGGAGAAGGTGCAGACTCCGCACAGACAGCGACCCAAGCCGGGAATCGAACCTGGTGCTGCGAAGCAACGGTGCTAACCACTGTGCCGTCGTGCCGCCCCATGATCTGAATGGTCTGTGCGTAGAACAATACTTTTCCCTGTACCTGGGTCCATGTGACAATCAATCCTCCCATTAATTACATAATCCCGATCCCACTTGGATCATAATCAAAGACCGCTCCCACCCGGCTTACTCACTCTTCCAACTTCTTCCATCGGGCGGGGGATACAGAAGTCTGCGAACACGCACGAACAGACTCAAAAACAGCTTCTTCCCCGCTGTCACCAGACTCCTAAATGACCCTCTTATGGACTGACCTCATTAACACTGCACCCTGTATACTTCATCCGATGCCAGTGTTTATGTAGTTACATTGTATATGTTGTGTTGCCCTATTATGTATTTTCTTTTATTCTCTTTTCTTCCCATGTACTTAATGATCTGTTGAGCTGCTCGCAGAAAAATACTTTTCACTGCACCTCGGTACACGTGACAATAAACAAATCCAATCCAGCCTCCCACAAGCGGCTGACCTAAGTATGAACAATGTCTGAAATCGTGTACTCGCCCAGCGAATCGCCAGCAGTCGTAACAAAGTTCCATCCGGCATCTCTTTGTAAACCAGCAAAAGGGCGAAATTAATAATGAGCTCATCTTTTACGACCTCTTAATTGCAGCTTCAGCAGACACGCACAGTCTGGACCTTAACCCAGGTTCTTCCTTAATATTGCTGCCGCAAATTTGCACCCGAACCCAGGGTTTTCGCATTTCTCACATTCACCATGTACACACCAATTTCTTAACGTCCATCACTGGCAGCATTCAACAAAGGCAAAATGCCAGAGGGGATAGTGGCGGAGGGGGAGTCGGCGTTTCTGTCTGCTGTCCCTCCCGCAGAACCCAGAGGTCCGACATGTCTGTTAAGTCCTCCGCCACTTCACTCCAGGGGAAAACTTTATTTCAATATAAATTTAGAATACCCCAATTATTCTGTTTCCAATAAAGGGGCAATTTAGCGTGGCCAATCCATCGACACAAATTCAGCATCTCTTTCCCCAATGGACCCACGTTCGCCCTGGATGGTGTCGAGCTTCTCGAGTGTTGTCGGAGCTGCGCTCATCCAGGCAAGCGGAGAGTTTCCCTCACACTCCTGACTTGTGCCTTGTCGATGGTGGACAGGCTTTTTGGGGGGGGTCAGGAGGTGAGTTACTCTCCGCAGGATTCCCAGCCTCTGACCTGCCCTGGCACCACAGTATTAATGTGGCTGGGGCCTACTCCCCTGTCCTTCGATTGAAACCTATCTGATTTTGAACACTTTGGTCAAAGCTCCCGTTCGATTATCGGTGTGTTGGGTGGGAGCTCTCTACTCCTGCTGACTGCCTTAGTCTGAGTGGATCTACCATGTTCTCCGGACAGGAAGAAGAAAAAGATTCTGAAGGAGCGCAGGAAGCAGAGGGAGAGGATTGAGCTGAAGATGGACCTCCCGGGGGTCTCCATCGCTGATGATGCTGAGGTCTGCCTCTTCTCCCTGAAGGCGATGAACCGCAGGAAGGTCAGTCACTGAGGTTTTCACCAGCACAATTCAGCCCCCCCTCACCCCTCCGGGCCCTCCCTCCCTCCCCGCCCCCCAGTGAGCCCTCTCTCCCCGTCTCCCAGCGGTCCCTCCCTCCCCCTCCCTCCCTCCCCGTCCCCCAGCGGGCCCTCCCTCCCCGTCCCTCAGCGAGCCCTCCCTCCCCGTCCCCCAGTGAGCCCTCCCTCCTCCTCCCCCCTCCCTCCCTCCCTCCCTCCCCCCCCCCCCCCCCCCCCCTCTCCCTCCCTCCCCCGTCCCCCAGCGGGCCCTCCCTCCCCGTCCCCCAGCGGGCCCCTCCCTCCCCGTCCCCCAGCGGGCCCCTCCCTCCCCGTCCCCCAGCGGGCCCCTCCCTCCCCGTCCCCCAGCGGGCCCCTCCCTCCCCGTCCCCCAGCGGGCCCCTCCCTCCCCGTCCCCCAGCGGGCCCCTCCCCATCACCCAGCGGGCTCCCCCCCCACAACCGGCCCCATCACCCTCCCTGTGCCCAGATCCCGGTCTCACAGAGGGTGTAACTGTCACAGTGGTCCCTGCATCGAACTCCTGCTCCGGTTTCTAACGTTCCTGTTGTCTGTCCCTCCCTAGATGGAGGAGATTGAACAGGGCGACATGAAGATGGCCGACCAGGCCCTCGAGCGCGGGCTGCTCGACCAGGACGGCATCAACGTCTCAGACCAGGAGATGGGCGATGAGGTGTCCCTGGCCAGTGATCTGGACTCCTCAGAGTTGGAGGATATCGAAGAGCGCGAGCGGCAGCTGGAGAGAATGAAAAAGTTGCAACGTAAGCGGTAAGTCTCGCACAGCCTGGCCGCCTGCACTGAGAGGGCCGCACTGTCAGAGGGTCAGTACTGAGGGAGAGCTGCACTGTCAGAGGGTCAGTACTGAGGGAGAGCTGCACTGTCAGAGGGTCAGTACTGAGTGAGTGCTGCACTGTCAGAGAGTCAGTACTGAGGGAGTGCTGCAGTGTCAGAGGGTCAGTGCTGACGGAGTGCTGCACTGTCAGAGGGTCAGTACTGAGGGAGTGCCGCACTGTCAGAGGGTCAGTACTGAGGGAGAGCTGCACTGTCAGAGGGTCAGTACTGAGTGAGTGCTGCAGTGTCAGAGGGTCAGTGCTGACGGAGTGCTGCACTGTCAGAGGGTCAGTACTGAGGGAGTGCCGCACTGTCAGAGGGTCAGTACTGAGTGAGTGCTGCAGTGTCAGAGGGTCAGTGCTGACGGAGTGCTGCACTGTCAGAGGGTCAGTACTGAGGGAGTGCCGCACTGTCAGAGGGTCAGTACTGAGGGAGAGCTGCACTGTCAGAGGGTCAGTACTGAGTGAGTGCCGCACTGTCAGAGGGTCAGTACTGAGGGAGTGCTGCACTGTTAGAGGGTCAGTACTGAGGGAGTGCCGCACTGTCAGAGGGTCAGTACTGAGGGAGTGCCGCACTGTCAGAGGGTCAGTACTGAGGGCGTGCCGCACTGTCAGAGGGTCAGTACTGAGGGAGTGCCGCACTGTCAGAGGGTCAGTACTGAGGGAGTGCCGCACTGTCAGAGGGTCAGTACTGAGGGAGTGCTGCACTGTCAGAGGGTCAGTACTGAGGGAGAGCTGCACTGTCAGAGGGTCAGTACTGAGTGAGTGCTGCAGTGTCAGAGGGTCAGTGCTGACGGAGTGCTGCACTGTCAGAGGGTCAGTACTGAGGGAGTGCCGCACTGTCAGAGGGTCAGTACTGAGTGAGTGCTGCAGTGTCAGAGGGTCAGTGCTGACGGAGTGCTGCACTGTCAGAGGGTCAGTACTGAGGGAGTGCCGCACTGTCAGAGGGTCAGTACTGAGGGAGAGCTGCACTGTCAGAGGGTCAGTACTGAGTGAGTGCCGCACTGTCAGAGGGTCAGTACTGAGGGAGTGCTGCACTGTTAGAGGGTCAGTACTGAGGGAGTGCCGCACTGTCAGAGGGTCAGTACTGAGGGAGTGCCGCACTGTCAGAGGGTCAGTACTGAGGGCGTGCCGCACTGTCAGAGGGTCAGTACTGAGGGAGTGCCGCACTGTCAGAGGGTCAGTACTGAGGGAGTGCCGCACTGTCAGAGGGTCAGTACTGAGGGAGTGCCGCACTGTCAGAGGGTCAGTACTGAGGGAGTGCCGCACTGTCAGAGGGTCAGTACTGAGGGAGTGCTGCACTGTCAGAGGGTCAGTACTGAGGGAGTGCTGCACTGTCAGAGGGTCAGCACTGAGGGAGTGCTGTACATGTCAGAGGGTCAGTACTGAGGGAGTGCAGCACTGTCACTGGGTCAGTACTGAGGGAATGATGCTCTGGGGACAGATCCATACAGTGGAGCTTAACCCCACGAAATGTGGGTTCGCTCTGTTCCCAAGTCTCTATTTTGAACCTTATTCTTCACGCCGTCAATCACCCTCCCATTAACATTGCACCCTCCGCTTCGACCCCACTCTTTTAAAATGGGAATGAGCTCACCTCCCTCAGCAAGAGGTTACAGTAATCAGGAGGATTGTAGGGGCTGGAAGAGGTTACAGAGATAGGGTGGGTTGTAGAGACTGGAGGAGGTTACACAGATAGGGAGGGTTGTCGGGGCTGGAGGAGGTTACAGTGATAGGGAGGGTGTAGGGGCTGGAGAAGGTTACAGAGATAGGGAGGGGTGTAGGGGCTGGAGGAGGTTACAGGATAGGGAGGGTTGTAGGGGCTGGAGGAGGTTACAGAGATAGGGAGGGTTGTGGGGGCTGGAGGAGGTTACAGAGATAGGGAGGGTTGTAGGAGCTGGTGGAGGTTACAGAGATAGGGAGTGTTGCAGGGGCTGGCGGAGGTTACAGAGATAGGGAGGGGTGTAGGGGCTGGAGGAGGTTACAGAGATAGGGAGGGTTGTAGGGGCTGGAGGAGGTTACAGAGATAGGGAGGGTTGTAGGGGCTGGAGGAGGTTATAGAAATGCAGACGGGTGTAGAGGCTGGAGGAGGTTACAGAGATGGGAGGGTTGTAGGGGCTGGAGGAGGTTACAGAGATGGGGAGGGTTGTAGGGGCTGGTGGAGGTTACAGAGATAGGGAGGGTTGTAGAGGCTGGAGGAGGTTACAGAGATTGGGAGAGTTGTAGGGGCTGGGGTAGGTTACAGAGATAGGGAGGGGTGTAGGGGCTGGAGGAGGTTACAGAGATAGGGAGGGATGTAGGGGCTGGAGGAGGTTACAGCGATAGGGAGGGTTGTAGGGGCTGGAGGAGGTTACAGAGATAGGGAGGGTTGTAGAGGCTGGAGGAGGTGACCGAGATGGGGAGGGTTGTGGGGGCTGGAGGAGGTTACAGTGATAGGGAGGGTTGTAGGGGCTGAAGGAGGTTACAGAGATGGGGAGAGTTGTTGGGGCTGGAGAAGGTTACAGAGATAGGGAGGGTTGTAGGGGCTGGAGGTGGTTACAGAGATAGGGAGGGTTGTAGGGGCTGGAGGAGGTTACAGAGATAGGGAGGGTTAGAGGGGCTGGAGGTGGTGACCGAGATGGGGAGGGTTGTGGGGGCTGGAGGAGGTTACAGTGATGGGGAGGGTTGTCGGGGCTGGAGGAGGTTACAGAGATAGGGAGGGTTGTAGGGGCTGGAGGAGGTTACAGAAATAGGGAGGGTTGTAGGGGCTGTAGGAGGTTACAGAGATAGGGAGGGTTGTAGGGGCTGTAGGAGGTTACAGAGATAGGGAGGGTTGTAGGGGCTGGAGGACGTTACAGAGATAGGGAGGGTTGTAGGGGCTGGAGGAGGTTACAGAGATAGGGAGGGTTGTCGGGGCTGGAGGAGGTTACAGAGATAGGGAGGGTTGGAGGGGACTGGAGGAGGTTACAGAGATAGGGAGGGTTGTAGGGGCTGGAGGAGGTTACAGAGATAGGGAGGGTTGTTGGGGCTGGAGGAGGTTACAGAGATAGGGAGGGGTGTAGGGGCTGGAGGAGGTTACAGAGATAGGGAGGGTTGTAGGGGCTGGAGGAGGTTACAGATATAGGGAGGGTTGTAGGGGCTGGAGGAGGTTACAGAGATAGGGAGGGTTGTAGGGGCTGGAGGAGGTTACAGAGATAGGGAGGGGTGTAGGGGCTGGAGGACGTTACAGAGATAGGGAGGGGTGTAGGGGCTGGAGGAGGTTACAGAGATAGGGAGGGTTGTAGGGGCTGGAGGAGGTTACAGATATAGGGAGGGTTGTAGGGGCTGGAGGAGGTTACAGAGATAGGGAGGGTTGTAGGGGCTGGAGGAGGTTACAGATATAGGGAGGGTTGAAGGGCTGGAGGACGTTACAGAGATAGGGAGGGTTGTAGGGGCTGGAGGAGGTTACAGAGATAGGGAGGGTTGTAGGGGCTGGAGGAGGTTACAGAGATAGGGAGGGTTGTAGGGGCTGGAGGAGGTTACAGATATAGGGAGGGTTGTAGGGGCTGGAGGACGTTACAGAGATAGGGAGGGTTGTCGGGGCTGGAGGAGGTTACAGAGATAGGGAGGGTTGTAGGGGCTGGAGGAGGTGACAGAGATAGGGAGGGTTGTAGGGGCTGGAGGAGGTTACAGAGATAGGGAGGGTTGTAGGGGCTGGAGGAGGTGACAGAGATAGGGAGGGTTGTCGGGACTGGAGGAGGTTACAGAGATAGGGAGGGTTGTAGGGGCTGGAGGAGGTTACAGAGATAGGGAGGGTTGTAGGGGCTGGAGGAGGTTACAGAAATAGGGAGGATTGTAGGGGCTGGAAGAGGTTACAGAGATAGGGAGGGTTGTAGAGACTGGAGGAGGTTACACAGATAGGGAGGGTTGTCGGGGCTGGAGGAGGTTACAGTGATAGGGAGGGTTGTCGGGGCTGGAGAAGGTTACAGAGATAGGGAGGGGTGTAGGGGCTGGAGGAGGTTACAGGATAGGGAGGGTTGTAGGGGCTGGAGGAGGTTACAGAGATAGGGAGGGTTGTGGGGGCTGGAGGAGGTTACAGAGATAGGGAGGGTTGTAGGAGCTGGTGGAGGTTACAGAGATAGGGAGTGTTGCAGGGGCTGGCGGAGGTTACAGAGATAGGGAGGGGTGTAGGGGCTGGAGGAGGTTACAGAGATAGGGAGGGTTGTAGGGGCTGGAGGAGGTTACAGAGATAGGGAGGGTTGTAGGGGCTGGAGGAGGTTATAGAAATGCAGACGGGTGTAGAGGCTGGAGGAGGTTACAGAGATGGGAGGGTTGTAGGGGCTGGAGGAGGTTACAGAGATGGGGAGGGTTGTAGGGGCTGGTGGAGGTTACAGAGATAGGGAGGGTTGTAGAGGCTGGAGGAGGTTACAGAGATTGGGAGAGTTGTAGGGGCTGGGGTAGGTTACAGAGATAGGGAGGGGTGTAGGGGCTGGAGGAGGTTACAGAGATAGGGAGGGATGTAGGGGCTGGAGGAGGTTACAGCGATAGGGAGGGTTGTAGGGGCTGGAGGAGGTTACAGAGATAGGGAGGGTTGTAGAGGCTGGAGGAGGTGACCGAGATGGGGAGGGTTGTGGGGGCTGGAGGAGGTTACAGTGATAGGGAGGGTTGTAGGGGCTGAAGGAGGTTACAGAGATGGGGAGAGTTGTTGGGGCTGGAGAAGGTTACAGAGATAGGGAGGGTTGTAGGGGCTGGAGGTGGTTACAGAGATAGGGAGGGTTGTAGGGGCTGGAGGAGGTTACAGAGATAGGGAGGGTTGGAGGGGCTGGAGGTGGTGACCGAGATGGGGAGGGTTGTGGGGGCTGGAGGAGGTTACAGTGATGGGGAGGGTTGTCGGGGCTGGAGGAGGTTACAGAGATAGGGAGGGTTGTAGGGGCTGGAGGAGGTTACAGAAATAGGGAGGGTTGTAGGGGCTGTAGGAGGTTACAGAGATAGGGAGGGTTGTAGGGGCTGTAGGAGGTTACAGAGATAGGGAGGGTTGTAGGGGCTGGAGGACGTTACAGAGATAGGGAGGGTTGTAGGGGCTGGAGGAGGTTACAGAGATAGGGAGGGTTGTCGGGGCTGGAGGAGGTTACAGAGATAGGGAGGGTTGGAGGGGACTGGAGGAGGTTACAGAGATAGGGAGGGTTGTAGGGGCTGGAGGAGGTTACAGAGATAGGGAGGGTTGTTGGGGCTGGAGGAGGTTACAGAGATAGGGAGGGGTGTAGGGGCTGGAGGAGGTTACAGAGATAGGGAGGGTTGTAGGGGCTGGAGGAGGTTACAGATATAGGGAGGGTTGTAGGGGCTGGAGGAGGTTACAGAGATAGGGAGGGTTGTAGGGGCTGGAGGAGGTTACAGAGATAGGGAGGGGTGTAGGGGCTGGAGGACGTTACAGAGATAGGGAGGGGTGTAGGGGCTGGAGGAGGTTACAGAGATAGGGAGGGTTGTAGGGGCTGGAGGAGGTTACAGATATAGGGAGGGTTGTAGGGGCTGGAGGAGGTTACAGAGATAGGGAGGGTTGTAGGGGCTGGAGGAGGTTACAGATATAGGGAGGGTTGTAGGGGCTGGAGGACGTTACAGAGATAGGGAGGGTTGTAGGGGCTGGAGGAGGTGACAGAGATAGGGAGGGTTGTAGGGGCTGGAGGAGGTTACAGAGATAGGGAGGGTTGTAGGGGCTGGAGGAGGTTACAGATATAGGGAGGGTTGTAGGGGCTGGAGGACGTTACAGAGATAGGGAGGGTTGTCGGGGCTGGAGGAGGTTACAGAGATAGGGAGGGTTGTAGGGGCTGGAGGAGGTGACAGAGATAGGGAGGGTTGTAGGGGCTGGAGGAGGTTACAGAGATAGGGAGGGTTGTAGGGGCTGGAGGAGGTGACAGAGATAGGGAGGGTTGTCGGGACTGGAGGAGGTTACAGAGATAGGGAGGGTTGTAGGGGCTGGAGGAGGTTACAGAGATAGGGAGGGCTGTCGGGGCTGGAGGAGGTGACAGAGATAGGGAGGGTTGTCGGGACTGGAGGGGGTTACAGAGATAGGGAGTGTTGTAGGGGCTGGAGGAGGTTACAGAGATAGGGAGGGTTGTAGGGGCTGGAGGAGGTTACAGATATAGGGAGTGTTGTCGGGGCTGGAGGACGTTACAGAGATAGGGAGGGTTGTAGGGGCTGGAGGAGGTTACAGAGATAGGGAGGGTTGTAGGGGCTGGAGGAGGTTACAGAGGTAGGGAGGGTTGTAGGGGCTGGAGGAGGTTACAGATATAGGGAGTGTTGTCGGGGCTGGAGGACGTTACAGAGATAGGGAGGGGTGTATGGGCTAATTGGTTTGTGGGTCTGTGTGTGGGTGAGTGAGCCTTTTTCTGACCCTCTTCCCCCACCCCTGTGTCGGTCAGTCACGATGGGGTTGGTGTGTGATGGAGTCCAGGTCAGCTGACATCGCTGACCGCTGAACGTTATCTCGAGCAGGCCCAAGGCCCCCGTGCAGCCGCCGCCGACCGAGGACGAGGGAAATCCATTGCTGGTCGAGCTGGAGCCGAAGGACATGCGTCAGGAGCGACAGGCCGACCTGTGGTTTGGCAAGGTCAGTGGGCCAACAGAGCATGCTCACTCTCTCTGTCTCCGCCTCTGTCTCCGCCTCTGTCTCTCTCTCACTCTCTTGGTGTACTCTGTAAGCATCGCAATCTCTGTCCTCTCTCTCTCCCAATCTCTGTCCCCCTCTCTCAATCTCTGTGCCCCTCTCTCAATCTCTGTGCCCCTCTCTCTCCCAATCTCTGTCCCCCTCTCTCAATCTCTGTGCCCCTCTCTCTCCCAATCTCTGTCCCCCTCTCTCAATCTCTGTGCCCCTCTCTCAATCTCTGTCCTCCTCTCTCTCCCAATCTCTGTGCCCCTCTCTCAATCTCTGTCCTCCTCTCTCTCCCAATCTCTGTGCCCCTCTCTCAATCTCTGTCCCCCTCTCTCAATCTCTGTGCCCCTCTCTCAATCTCTGTCCTCCTCTCTCTCTCAATCTCTGTGCCCCTCTCTCAATCTCTGTCCTCCTCTCTCTCTCAATCTCTGTGCCCCTCTCTCAATCTCTGTCCTCCTCTCTCTCTCAATCTCTGTGCCCCTCTCTCAATCTCTGTCCTCCTCTCTCTCCCAATCTCTGTGCCCCTCTCTCAATCTCTGTCCTCCTCTCTCTCTCAATCTCTGTGCCCCTCTCTCAATCTCTGTCCTCCTCTCTCTCCCAATCTCTGTACCCCTCTCTCAATCTCTGTCCTCCTCTCTCTCCCAATCTCTGTGCCCCTAACTCTCAATCTCTGTCCTCCTCTCTCAATCTCTGTGCCCCTAACTCTCAATCTCTGTCCTCCTCTCTCAATCTCTGTGTCCCTCTCTCTCTCAATCTCTGTCCTCCTCTCTCTCCCAATCTCTGTACCCCTCTCTCAATCTCTGTCCTCCTCTCTCTCCCAATCTCTGTGCCCCTCTCTCAATCTCTGTCCTCCTCTCTCTCCCAATCTCTGTACCCCTCTCTCAATCTCTGTCCTCCTCTCTCTCCCAATCTCTGTGCCCCTAACTCTCAATCTCTGTCCCCCTCTCTCTCCCAATCTCTGTGCCCCTAACTCTCAATCTCTGTCCCTCTCTCTCTCTCAATCTCTGTGCCCCTAACTCTCAATCTCTGTCCCTCTCTCTCTCTCAATCTCTGTCCCTCTCTCTCAATCTCTGTCCCTCTCTCTCTCTCTCAATCTCTGTCCCTCTCTCTCTCAATCTCTGTCCCCCTCTCTCAATCTCTGTGCCCCTAACACTCAATCTCTGTCACTCTCTCTCTCTCAATCTCTGTCCCTCTCTCTCAATCTCTGTCCCCCTCTCTCTCTCAATCTCTGTCCCCCTCTCTCTCTCAATCTCTGTGCCCCTAACTCTCAATCTCTCTCCCTCTCTCTCTCTCAATCTCTGTCCCCCTCTCTCAATCTCTGTGCCCCTCTCTCTCTCAATCTCTGTCCCCCTCTCTCTCAATCTCTGTCCCCCTCTCTCCTCAATCTCTGTGCCCCTCTCTCTCTCAATCTCTGTGCCCCTAACTATCAATCTCTGTCCCCCTAACTCTCAATCTCTGTCCCCCTCTCTCTCTCAATCTCTGTCCCCCTCTCTCTCTCAATCTCTGTGCCCCTCTCTCTCTCAATCTCTGTGCCCCTAACTCTCAATCTCTGTCCCCCTCTCTCTCACAATCTTTGTGCCCCTAACTCTCAATCTCTGTCCCCCGGACTCTCAATCTCTGTCCCCCTAACTCTCTCAATCTCTGTGCCCCTAACTCTCTCAATCTCTGTGCCCCTAACTCTCAATCTCTGTCCCCCTGACTCTCAATCTCTGTCCCCCTCTCTCTCAATCTCTGTCTTCTGTCCCCCTCTCTCAATCTCTGTCCTCCTCTCTCTCTCAATCTCTGTCCCCTCTCTCAATCTCTGTGCCCCTAACTCTCAATCTCTGTCCCTCTCTCTCTCTCAATCTCTGTCCCCCTCTCTCAATCTCTGTGCCCCTCTCTCTCTCATTCTCTGTGCCCTAACTCTCAATCTCTGTCCCCCTCTCTCTCTCAATCTCTGTCCCCCTCTCTCTCTCAATCTCTGTCCCCCTCTCTCCTCAATCTCTGTGCCCCTCTCTCTCTCAATCTCTGTGCCCCTAACTCTCAATCTCTGTGCCCCTAACTCTCAATCTCTGTCCCCCTCTCTCTCTCAATCTCTGTCCCCCTCTCTCTCTCAATCTCTGTGCCCCTCTCTCTCTCAATCTCTGTGCCCCTAACTCTCAATCTCTGTCCCCCTCTCTCTCACAATCTTTGTGCCCCTAACTCTCAATCTCTGTCCCCCGGACTCTCAATCTCTGTCCCCCTAACTCTCTCAATCTCTGTGCCCCTAACTCTCTCAATCTCTGTGCCCCTAACTCTCAATCTCTGCCCCCCTGACTCTCAATCTCTGTCCCCCTCTCTCTCAGTCTCTGTCTTCTGTCCCCCTCTCTCAATCTCTGTCCTCTCTCTCTCAATCTCTGTCCCCTCTCTCAATCTCTGTGCCCCTAACTCTCAATCTCTGTCCCTCTCTCTCTCTCTCAATCTCTGTCCCCCTCTCTCTCTCAATCTCTGTGTCCCTAACTCTCAATCTTGTCCCCCTGACTCTCAATCTCTGTCCTCCTCTCTCACAATCTCTGTCCTCTCTCTCACAATCTCTGTCGTCCTCTCTCTCACAATCTCTGTCCCCCTCTCTCAATCTCTGTGCCCCTAACTCTCAATCTCTGTCCCTCTCTCTCTCTCAATCTCTGTCCCCCTCTCTCAATCTCTGTGCCCCTAACTCTCAATCTCTGTCACTCTCTCTCTCTCAATCTCTGTCCCCCTCTCTCAATCTCTGTCCCCCTCTCTCAATATCTGTGCCCCTAACTCTCAATCTCTGTCCCTCTCTCTCTCTCTCTGTCCTCCTCTCTCTCTCAATCTCTGTCCCCCTAACTCTCAATCACTGTGCCCCTAACTCTCAATCTCTGTCCCCCTCTCTCTCTCTCAAACTCTGCCCCTAACTCTCATTCTCTGTCCCCCTCTCTCTCTCAATCTCTGTGCCCCTAACTCTCAATCTCTGTCCCCCTCTCACTCTCAATCTCTGTCCCCCTCTCACTCTCAATCTCTGTCCCCCTAACTCTCAATCTCTGTCCCCCTCTCTCTCTCAATCTCTGTGCCCCTAACTCTCAATCTTTGTCCCCCTAACTCTCTCAATCTCTGTGCCCCTAACTCTCAATCTCTGTCCCCCTGACTCTCAACCTCTGTCCCCTCTCTCTCAATCTCTGTCTTCTGTCCCCCTCTCTCAATCTCTGTCCTCCTCTCTCTCACAATCTCTGTCCCCCTCTCTCAATCTCTGTGCCCCTAACTCTCAATCTCTGTCCCTCTCTCTCTCTCAATCTCTGTCCCCCTCTCTCTCTCAATCTCTGTCCCCCTCTCTCTCTCAATCTCTGTCCCCCTGACTCTCAATCTCTGTGCCCCTAACTCTCAATCTCTCTCCCTCTCTCTCTCTCAATCTCTGTCCCCCTCTCTCAATCTCTGTGCCCCTCTCTCTCTCAATCTCTGTCCCCCTCTCTCTCAATCTCTGTCCCCCTCTCTCCTCAATCTCTGTGCCCCTCTCTCTCTCAATCTCTGTGCCCCTAACTATCAATCTCTGTCCCCCTAACTCTCAATCTCTGTCCCCCTCTCTCTCTCAATCTCTGTCCCCCTCTCTCTCTCAATCTCTGTGCCCCTCTCTCTCTCAATCTCTGTGCCCCTAACTCTCAATCTCTGTCCCCCTCTCTCTCACAATCTTTGTGCCCCTAACTCTCAATCTCTGTCCCCCGGACTCTCAATCTCTGTCCCCCTAACTCTCTCAATCTCTGTGCCCCTAACTCTCTCAATCTCTGTGCCCCTAACTCTCAATCTCTGTCCCCTGACTCTCAATCTCTGTCCCCCTCTCTCTCAATCTCTGTCTTCTGTCCCCCTCTCTCAATCTCTGTCCTCCTCTCTCTCTCAATCTCTGTCCCCTCTCTCAATCTCTGTGCCCCTAACTCTCAATCTCTGTCCCTCTCTCTCTCTCAATCTCTGTCCCCCTCTCTCAATCTCTGTGCCCCTCTCTCTCTCATTCTCTGTGCCCTAACTCTCAATCTCTGTCCCCCTCTCTCTCTCAATCTCTGTCCCCCTCTCTCTCTCAATCTCTGTCCCCCTCTCTCCTCAATCTCTGTGCCCCTCTCTCTCTCAATCTCTGTGCCCCTAACTCTCAATCTCTGTGCCCCTAACTCTCAATCTCTGTCCCCCTCTCTCTCTCAATCTCTGTCCCCCTCTCTCTCTCAATCTCTGTGCCCCTCTCTCTCTCAATCTCTGTGCCCCTAACTCTCAATCTCTGTCCCCCTCTCTCTCACAATCTTTGTGCCCCTAACTCTCAATCTCTGTCCCCCGGACTCTCAATCTCTGTCCCCCTAACTCTCTCAATCTCTGTGCCCCTAACTCTCTCAATCTCTGTGCCCCTAACTCTCAATCTCTGCCCCCCTGACTCTCAATCTCTGTCCCCCTCTCTCTCAGTCTCTGTCTTCTGTCCCCCTCTCTCAATCTCTGTCCTCTCTCTCTCAATCTCTGTCCCCTCTCTCAATCTCTGTGCCCCTAACTCTCAATCTCTGTCCCTCTCTCTCTCTCTCAATCTCTGTCCCCCTCTCTCTCTCAATCTCTGTGTCCCTAACTCTCAATCTTGTCCCCCTGACTCTCAATCTCTGTCCTCCTCTCTCACAATCTCTGTCCTCTCTCTCACAATCTCTGTCGTCCTCTCTCTCACAATCTCTGTCCCCCTCTCTCAATCTCTGTGCCCCTAACTCTCAATCTCTGTCCCTCTCTCTCTCTCAATCTCTGTCCCCCTCTCTCAATCTCTGTGCCCCTAACTCTCAATCTCTGTCACTCTCTCTCTCTCAATCTCTGTCCCCCTCTCTCAATCTCTGTCCCCCTCTCTCAATATCTGTGCCCCTAACTCTCAATCTCTGTCCCTCTCTCTCTCTCTCTGTCCTCCTCTCTCTCTCAATCTCTGTCCCCCTAACTCTCAATCACTGTGCCCCTAACTCTCAATCTCTGTCCCCCTCTCTCTCTCTCAAACTCTGCCCCTAACTCTCATTCTCTGTCCCCCTCTCTCTCTCAATCTCTGTGCCCCTAACTCTCAATCTCTGTCCCCCTCTCACTCTCAATCTCTGTCCCCCTCTCACTCTCAATCTCTGTCCCCCTAACTCTCAATCTCTGTCCCCCTCTCTCTCTCAATCTCTGTGCCCCTAACTCTCAATCTTTGTCCCCCTAACTCTCTCAATCTCTGTGCCCCTAACTCTCAATCTCTGTCCCCCTGACTCTCAACCTCTGTCCCCCTCTCTCTCAATCTCTGTCTTCTGTCCCCCTCTCTCAATCTCTGTCCTCCTCTCTCTCACAATCTCTGTCCCCCTCTCTCAATCTCTGTGCCCCTAACTCTCAATCTCTGTCCCTCTCTCTCTCTCAATCTCTGTCCCCCTCTCTCTCTCAATCTCTGTGTCCCTAACTCTCAATCTCTGTCCCCCTGACTCTCAATCTCTGTCCTCCTCTCTCTCACAATCTCTGTCCTCCTCTCTCTCAATCTCTGTCCCCCTCTCTCTCTCAATCTCTGTCCCCCTCTCTCAATCTCTGTGCCCCTAACTCTCAATCTCTGTCCCTCTCTCTCTCTCTCTGTCCTCCTCTCTCTCTCAATCTCTGTCCCCCTAACTCTCAATCACTGTGCCCCTAACTCTCAATCTCTGTCCCCCTCTCTCTCTCAATCTCTGTCCCCCCCCCTCTCTCTCAATCTCTGTCCCCCCCTCTCTCTCAATCTCTGTCCTCCTCTCTCTCACAATCTCTGTCCCCCTCTCTCAATCTCTGTGCCCCTAACTCTCAATCTCTGTCCCTCTCTCTCTCTCTCTCTCTGTCCTCCTCTCTCTCTCAATCTCTGTCCCCCTAACTCTCAATCACTGTGCCCCTAACTCTCAATCTCTGTCCCCCTCTCTCTCTCAATCTCTGTCCCCCTCTCTCTCTCTCTCAATCTCTGTGCCCCTAACTCTCAATCACTGTGCCCCTAACTCTCAATCTCTGTCCCTCTCTCTCTCTCAATCTCTGTCCCTCTCTCTCTCTCTCTCTCTCTCAATCTCTGTCCCTCTCTCAATCTCTGTCCCCCTAACTCTCAATCTCTGCCCCCTCTCTCTCTCAATCTCTGTCCCTCTCTCTCTCTCTCAATCTCTGTGCCCCTAACTCTCAATCTCTGTCCCTCTCTCTCTTTCAATCTCTGTCCATCTCTCTCTCTCTCTCTCTCTCAATCTCTGTCCCCCTCTCTCTCTGAATCTCTGTCCGCTCTCAATCTCTGTCCCCCCCTCTCTCTCAATCTCTGTCCCCCTCTCTCTCTCAATCTCTGTCCCCCTCTCTCTCTCAATCTCTGACCCCCTCTCTCTCCAATCTCTGTCTCTCTCTCTCTCTCCAACCTCTGTCCCTCTCTCTCTCTCAATCTCCGTCCCTCTCTCTCTCTTAATCTCTGTCCTTCCAACTCTCTCAATCTGTGTCCCCCTCTCTCTCTCAATCTCTGTCCCTCTCTCTCTCACAATTTCTGTCCCTCTCTCTCTCTCAATCTCTGTCCCCCTCTCTCAATCTCTGTCCCCCTCTCTCTCTCTCAATCTCTGTTCCCCCTCTCTCTCTCAATCTCTGTCCCCCTCTATCTCTCTGTCTCTGTCCCCCTCTATCTCTCTGTCTCTGTCCCCCTCTACCTCTCTGTCTCTGTCCCCCCCTCTCTCTCAATCTCTGTCCCCCTCCCTCTCTCAATCTCTGCCCCCCTCTCTCTCTCTGTCCCCCCTCTGTCTCTGTCCCCCCTCTGTCTCTGTCCCCCCTCTGTCTCTGTCCCCCCTCTGTCTCGCAATCTCTGTCCCTCTCTCCTCTCTCTCTCTCTCTCAATTTCTGTCTCTCAATCTCTCTCTATCTCTCTCTCTCTCTCTCAATCTCTCTCTTTCTCTCAATCACTCTCTCTCTCAATCTCTCTCTCTCTCTCAATCTCTCTCTCATCTCAGTCTCTCCCTCTCAGTCTCTCCCTCTCAATCTCTCTCTCAATCTCTCTCTCAATCTCTCTCTCAATCGCGCTCTCAATCGCGCTCTCAATCTCTCTCTGTCTCTCTCACAATCTCTCTCTCAATCGCTCTCCCTCTCAATCGCTCTCCCTCTCAATCGCTCTCCCTCTCAATCGCTCGCGCTCTCAATCGCTCGCGCTCTCTCAATCGCTCGCGCTCTCTCAATCGCTCGCGCTCTCTCAATCGCTCGCGCTCTCTCAATCGCTCGCGCTCTCTCAATCGCTCGCGCTCTCAATCGCTCGCGCTCTCAATCGCTCGCGCGCTCTCAATCGCTCGCGCGCTCTCAATCGCTCTCAATCGCTCGCGCTCTCTCAATCGCTCGCGCTCTCTCAATCGCTCGCGCTCTCTCAATCGCTCGCGCTCTCTCAATCGCTCGCGCTCTCTCAATCGCTCGCGCTCTCTCAATCGCTCTCTCAGTCTCTCTCTCAGTCTCTCACAATCTCTCTCTCAATCGATCTCTCTCTCAAGCGCTCTCTCTCTCAATCGCTCTCTCTCTCAATCGCTCTCTCTCTCTCAATCGCTCGCTCTCTCAATCGCTCTCTCAATCTCTCTCTCTCTCATCTCAATCTCTCTCTCTCTCATCTCAATCTCTCTCTCTCAGTCTCTCCCTCTCAATCTCTCTCTCAATCTCTCTCTCAATCGCACTCTCAATCTCTCTCTGTCTCTCTCACAATCTCTCTCTCAATCGCTCTCCCTCTCAATCGCTCTCTCTCAATCGCTCGCGCTCTCTCAGTCTCTCTCTCAATCTCTCTCTCAGTCTCTCACAATCTCTCTCTCAATCGATCTCTCTCTCAAGCGCTCTCTCTCTCAATCGCTCTCTCTCTCAATCGCTCTCTCTCTCTCAATCGCTCGCTCTCTCAATCGCTCTCTCAATCTCTCTCTCTCTCTCAATCTCTCTCTCTCTCATCTCAATCTCTCTCTCTCAGTCTCTCCCTCTCAATCTCTCTCTCAATCGCACTCTCAATCTCTCTCTGTCTCTCTCACAATCTCTCTCTCAATCGCTCTCCCTCTCAATCGCTCTCTCTCAATCGCTCGCGCTCTCTCAGTCTCTCTCTCAATCTCTCTCTCAGTCTCTCTCACAATCGCTCTCTCAATCGCTCTCTCTCAATCGCTCTCTCAATCGCGCTCTCAATCTCTCTCTGTCTCTCTCACAATCTCTCTCTCAATCGCTCTCCCTCTCAATCGCTCTCTCTCAATCGCTCGCGCTCTCTCAATCTCTCTCTCAATCTCTCTCTCAGTCTCTCTCACAATCGCTCTCTCTCAATCGCTCTCTCTCAATCGCTCTCTCAATCTCTCTCTCAATCGCGCTCTCAATCTCTCTCTGTCTCTCTCACAATCTCTCTCTCAATCGCTCTCCCTCTCAATCGCTCTCTCTCAATCGCTCGCGCTCTCTCAATCTCTCTCTCAATCTCTCTCTCAGTCTCTCTCACAATCGCTCTCTCTCAATCGCTCTCTCTCAATCGCTCTCTCAATCTCTCTCTCAATCGCGCTCTCAATCTCTCTCTGTCTCTCTCACAATCTCTCTCTCAATCGCTCTCCCTCTCAATCGCTCTCTCTCAATCGCTCGCGCTCTCTCAATCTCTCTCTCAATCTCTCTCTCAGTCTCTCTCACAATCGCTCTCTCTCAATCGCTCTCTCAATTGCTCTCTCAATCGCTCTCTCTCAATCGCTCTCTCAATCTCTTCTTAAAAGCCAGGGTTTAGAGAACCCCAAAGTGTATCATGGAGTTCACCTGACCCACAACCTTTAATGGATTGTGGTATGGGGAGCACACGGCTCACACTACAGATGTGGTACAGCAGAAATGGAAAAGTATTTTTTAAAGCAAAACAATGTTTATTCTATGAACTCAAATTAATACATACAGTGAACATCTTAGCAACCATCAATTCAATACAACGCCCAAAGACTACAACACTGAGTAATCCTTAAGAACTTGCCAAACAACATCCAGAAGACAAAAGACCCTTTTAATGCCGAGATCAGGTTTGAATTCTCTAATGAGAGCAGTTATCCCTTTGAAATCACCCAAATGAACACTCTTTAGCTTGAGAGAGATCCATGCACATCTGCTGGCTTTAACTGTAGCTCTTCTCACTGAAAACAAAACTAAAAACTCACTCTACAGCAGCCTGATCAAAAACAAAAGTAAAGCGCACACACAGCCCTGCTCCACCCACTCTCTGACATCACTGCAGCTATTTGATAAACACCCATTTCTTAAAGGTACCCTCTCATGACACTCTCAATCTCTCTCTCTCAATCTCTCTGTCTCAATCTCTCTCTCTCTCTCAATCTCTCTGTCTCAATCTCTCTGTCTCAATCTCTCTCTCTCACTCAATCTCTCTCACTCAATCTCTCTCTCACTCAATCTCTCGCCCAGTCTCTCGCCCAGTCTCTCGCCCAGTCTCTCGCCCAGTCTCTCGCCCAGTCTCTCGCCCAGTCTCTCGCCCAGTCTCTCGCCCAGTCTCTCGCCCAGTCTCTCGCCCAGTCTCTCGCCCAGTCTCTCGCCCAGTCTCGCGCCCAGTCTCGCGCCCAGTCTCGCGCCCAGTCTCGCGCCCAGTCTCGCGCCCAGTCTCGCGCCCAGTCTCGCGCCCAGTCTCGCGCCCAGTCTCGCGCCCTGTCTCGCGCCCTGTCTCGCGCCCTGTCTCGCGCCCTGTCTCGCGCCCTGTCTCGCGCCCTGTCTCGCGCCCTGTCTCGCGCCCTGTCTCGCGCACTCACTGTCTCGCGCACTCACTGTCTCGCTCACTCACTGTCTCGCGCACTCACTGTCTCGCTCACTCACTGTCTCGCGCACTCACTGTCTCGCGCACTCACTGTCTCGCTCACTCACTGTCTCGCTCACTCACTGTCTCGCTCACTCACTGTCTCGCTCACTCACTGTCTCGCTCACTCACTGTCTCGCTCACTCACTGTCTCGCTCACTCACTGTCTCGCTCACTCACTGTCTCGCTCACTCACTGTCTCGCTCACTCACTGTCTCGCTCAATCACTGTCTCTCTCAATCACTGTCTCTCTCAATCACTGTCTCTCAATCTCTCTCTCTCAATCACTGTCGCTCAATCTCTCTCTCTCAATCACTGTCACTCAATCTCTCTCTCTCAATCACTGTCGCTCAATCTCTCTCTCTCGCTCAATCTCTCTCTCTCGCTCAATCTCTCTCTCTCGCTCAATCTCTCTCTCTCGCTCAATCTCTCTCTCTCGCTCAATCTCTCTCTCTCGCTCAATCTCTCTCTCTCGCTCAATCTCTCTCTCTCGCTCAATCTCTCTCTCTCGCTCAATCTCTCTCTCTCGCTCAATCTCTCTCTCTCGCTCAATCTCTCTCTCTCGCTCAATCTCTCTCTGTCTCGCTCAATCTCTCTCTGTCTCTCTCAATCTCTCTCTGTCTCTCTCAATCTCTCTGTCTCTCTCAATCTCTCTCTGTCTCTCTCAATCTCTCTCTGTCTCTCTCAATCTCTCTCTCTCGCTCAATCTCTCTCTCTCGCTCAATCTCTCTCTCTCGCTCAATCTCTCTCTCTCGCTCAATCTCTCTCTCTCGCTCAATCTCTCTCTCTCGCTCAATCTCTCTCTCTCGCTCAATCTCTCTCTCTCGCTCAATCTCTCTCTCTCGCTCAATCTCTCTCTCTCGCTCAATCTCTCTCTCTCGCTCAATCTCTCTCTCTCGCTCAATCTCTCTCTCTCGCTCAATCTCTCTCTCTCGCACAATCTCTCTCTCTCGCTCAATCTCTCTCTCTCTCGCTCAATCTCTCTCTCTCTCTCGCTCAATCTCTCTCTCTCGCTCAATCTCTCTCTCGCTCAATCTCTCTCTCGCTCAATCTCTCTCTGTCTCGCTCAATCTCTCTCTGTCTCTCAATCTCTCTCTGTCTCTCTCAATCTCTCTCTCTCTCTCAATCTCCCTCTCCCCTGCCCCTCCGTCGGCGTGTCTCTTTCTGTCTCGTGTGCATGTCTGTGTGCCTTTGCGTGTTTGTGTCTGCGTGTCTCAGTCTCGGCTCCCGTGTGACTGCTCCCCCTCCCCCTTCTGCTGGCTCCCAGCGGTGTGGTGACCCTCCTTCCTGTTGCAGGACATCTTCGCTTGTCTCGAAGTGGATGGCGACGAGGCCCTGGAGATTAAACAGACAAAGAAGCTGTACACCCAGCAGGGCGGCCTGGTTGCAGGTGAGCGTGGAGTGCGGCCCAGCAGATTCCAACCTGCCACCAGCTTGGCCCCTGGGGACTGGGCGGGGGACTGGCCGCCATTCAGGTCACCGAACCGTTCCCCGCCTCCAGTTAGATTCCAGCTGGAGGAATGTCTCTAACTCTGGAGCCCCCAAGAGCAAGGCTGTGGGGGGGGGGGGCACAATTCCAGGGGTGAGGGGCTTCACAGAACGGGGAGGAGCCGGGGTCATTCTGCTCGGAACAGAGAAGGTTCAGGGGGAGATTGCGGTGTTGTAAATCAGGAAGGGTTTGCCATTGAGGGGGATGTGCCTCCGGTTGCAGCAAGGGTCGGTAACGGGGGGAGGGAGGGGGTGTTACGCAGTCACTTCACGCTGTGGTCCTGTGCTGATTTGTAGACGAGGGTGAAAAGCTGGCCAGCGAAGCCCAGGCGCTCCCCGCCGGGGCGGAGGAGCTGACCAGAGCAGAGGAAGGGACGAATAAAGAAGGCGACGATTCGGACGACGACAGCTCGAGTGATGAAAGGTATGCCTCACAAATATATCACCCCCGCTTTGACAGCTGCTCCGTATCGTTATTTCTGCCCTGCACAGCCCCCCCCCCCCCCCCCCCCCCCACCTACACCACCCCGCCTCTGCGTCTCGCCCCTATCCTTCAGTTCCATTCCGTTCTCGTCTTTATCCAGCTCTCCCCCCCCCCCCCCCCCCCCCCCCAACCACATCAACACGATTCACCACCACCACTCCCTGTGGGAGCGAGTCCCACATTCTCCCCACTCCCTGTGGGAGCGAGTCCCACATTCTCCCCACTCCCTGTGGGAGCGAGTCCCACACTCTCCCCACTCCCTGTGGGAGCGAGTCCCTCATTCTTCCCATTCCCTGTGGGAGCGAGTCCCACACTCTCCCCACACCCCGTGGGAACGAGTCCCACATTCTCCCCACTCCCCGTGGGAGCGAGTCCCACATTCTCTCCACTCCCTGTGGGAGCGAGTCCCACACTCTCCCCACACCCCGTGGGAACGAGTCCCACATTCTCCCCACTCCCCGTGGGAGCGAGTCCCACATTCTCTCCACTCCCTGTGGGAGCGAGTCCCACACTCTCCCCACACCCCGTGGGAGCGAGTCCCACATTCTCCCCCACTCCCTGTGGGAGCGAGTCCCACACTCTCCCCACTCCCTGTGGGAGCGAGTCCCACATTCTCCCCACTCCCTGTGGGAGCGAGTTCCACATTCTCCCCCACTCCCTGTGGGAGCGAGTCCCACATTCTCCCCATTCCCTGTGGGAGTGAGTCCCACATTCTCCCCACTCCCTGTGGGAGCGAGTCCCACACTCTCCCCACTCACTGTGGGAGCGAGTCCCACATTCTCCCCCCTCCCTGTGGGAGCGAGTCCCACATTCTCCCCACTCCCTGTGGGAGCGAGTCCCACATTCGCCCCACTCCCTGTGGAAGCGAGTTCCACATTCGCCCCACTCCCTGTGGGAGTGAGTCCCACATTCTGCCCACTCCCTGCGGGAGCGAGTCCCACTCCAAAACTGTCTAAATCTTTCTGCAGCCTCCCCACCTCCTCCATACTACCTGCCCCTCCACCTATCTTTGTATCATCGGCAAACTTAGCCAGAATGCCCCCAGTCCCGTCATCTAGATCGTTAATATATAAAGAGATCAGCTATGGCCCCAACACTGAACCCCGCGGGACACCACTCGTCACCGGTTGCCATTCCGAAAAAGAACCTTTTATCCCAACTCTCTGCCTTCTGCCTGACAGCCAATCGTCAATCCATGTTAGTACCTTGCCTCGAATACCATGGGCCCTTGTTTTACTCAGCAGTCTCCCGTGAGGCACCTGATCAAAGGCCTTTTGGAAGTCAAGATAGATAACATCCATTGGCTCTCCTTGGTCTAACCTATTTGTTATCTCTTCAAAGAACTCTAACAGGTTTGTCAGGCACGACCTCCCCTTACTAAATCCATGCTGACCTGTCCTAATCCGACCCTGCACTTCCAAGAATTTAGAAATCTCATCCTTAACAATGGATTCTAGAATCTTGCCAACAACCGAGGTTAGGCTAATTGGCCGATAATTTTCCATCTTTTTCCTTGTTCCCTTCTTTAACAGGGGGGTTACAACAGCGATTTTCCAATCCTCTGGGACTTTCCCTGACTCCAGTGACTTTTGAAAGATCATAACTAACGCCTCCACTATTTCTTCAGCTATCTCCTTTAGAACTCTAGGATGTAGCCCATCTGGGCCCGGAGATTTATCAATTTTTAGACCTCTTAGTTTCTTTCGCACTTTCTCCTTTGTGATGGCTACCATATTCAACTCTGCCCCCTGACTCTCCGGAATTGTTGGGATATTACTCATGTCTTCTACTGTGAAGACTGACGCAAAGTACTTATTTAGTTCCTCAGCTATTTCCTTGTCTCCCATCACTAGATTACCAGCGTCATTTTGGAGCGGCCCAATGTCTACTTTTGCCTCCCGTTTGTTTTTAATGTATTTAAAGAAACATTTACTATCATTCCTAATGTTACTGGCTCGCCTACCTTCATATTTGATCCTCTCTTTCCTTATTTCTCTCTTTGTTATCCTCTGTTTGTTTTTGTAGCCTTCCCAATCTTCTGACTTCCCACTACTCTTTGCCACAGAATAGGCTTTCTCTTTTGCTTTGATGCATTCCCTAACTTCCTTTGTCAGCCATGGCTGCCCAATCCCCCCTCTGATAACCTTTCTTTTCTCTGGGATGAACCTCTGTACTGTGTCCTCAATTACTCCCAGAAACTCCTGCCATTGCTGTTTTACTGTCTTTCCCACTAGGCTCTGCTCCCAGTCGATTTTTGTCAGTTCCTCCCTCATGCCCCTGTAGTTACCTTTATTTAACTGTAACACCTTTACATCTGATTCTACCTTCTTTCTTTCAAATTGGAGATTGAATTCTACCATATAATGATCACTGCCTCCTAAGTGTTCCCTTACTTTAAGATCTTTAATCAAGTCTGGCTCATTACATAACACTAAGTCCAGAATGGCCTGTTCCCTCGTGGGCTCCATCACAAGCTGTTCCAAAAAGCCCTCCTGTAAACATTCAATGAATTCCCTTTCCTTGGGTCCACTGGCAGCATTATTTACCCAGTCCACCTGCATATTGAAGTCCCCCATGATCACTGTGACCTTGCCTTTCTGACATTCGCTTTCTATTTCGTGGTACATTTTGTGCCTCCGGTCCTGACCACTGTTAGGAGGCCTGTACATAACTCTCATTATGGTTTTTTTGCCTTTGTGGTTCCTCAACTCTACCCACACAGACTCCACATTATCTGACCCTATGTCGTTTAGTGCTATTGATTTAATTTCATTCCTAATTAACAAGGCAACCCCGCACCCTCTGCCCACCTCTCTGTCTTTTCGATAGGTTGTGAATCCCTGGATGTTTAAATGCCAGTCCTGAACCCCCTACAACCATGTCTCTGTGATGCCTACCACATCATACCTGCCAGTCACAATCTGGGCCACAAGCTCATCTACCTTGTTCCGTACCCTCCGCGCATTTAAATATAGCACCTTTAATTCTCTATTGACCGTCCCTTTTTGTTTTCTTAGTGTGGTGGACCTTCGTTTAGTGAGCCTTTCCATACACTGTGTCATATTTTGTGGGATGGGGACTATCGTAACCTCTCCTGAGTTTTGTCTTTTCGTGCTTTTTTGTATTCCTAAGCAGCTACGCTTCCCACTGACCGGAACTGTGCACAGCGACTCCCAGTGTGATACAGAGACAGGAACTGTGCACAGTTACTCCCAGTGTGATACGGAGACAGGAACTGTGCACAGTGTCTCCCAGTGTGATACAGAGACCGGAACTGTGCACAGTGACTCCCAGTGTGATACGGAGACAGGAACTGTGCACAGTGTCTCCCAGTGTGATACAGAGATCGGAACTGTGCACAGTGACTCCCAATGTGATACAGAGACCAGAACTGTACACAGTGACTCCCAGTGTGATACAGAGACAGGAACTGTGCACAGTAACTCCCAGTGTGATACAGAGACAGGAACTGTGCACAGTAACTCCCAGTGTGATACAGAGACCGGAACTGTGCACAGTAACTCCCAGTGTGATACAGAGACAGGAACTGTGCACAGCGACCCCCAGTGTGATACAGAGACAGGAACTGTGCACAGTGACTCCCAGTGTGATACAGAGACCGGAACTGTGCACAGTAACTCCCAGTGTGATACAGAGACCGGAACTCTGCACAGTAACTCCCAGTGTGATACAGAGACGGAAATGTGCACAGCGACCCCCAGTGTGATACAGAGACCGGAACTGTGCACAGTGACTCCCAGTGTGATACAGAGACAGGAACTGTGCACAGTGACTCCCAGTGTGATACAGAGACAGGAACTGTGCACAGTGACTCCCAGTGTGATACAGAGACCGGAACTCTGCACAGTAACTCCCAGTGTGATACAGAGACCGGAACTGTGCACAGTGACTCCCAGTGTGATACAGAGACAGGAACTGTGCACAGTGACTCCCAGTGTGATACAGAGACCGGAACTGTGCACAGTAACTCCCAGTGTGATACAGAGACCGGAACTGTGCACAGTGACTCCCAGTGTGATACAGCGACCGGAACTGTGCACAGTAACTCCCAGTGTGATACAGAGACCGGAACTGTGCACAGTGACTCCCAGTGTGATACAGAGACAGGAACTGTGCACAGTGACTCCCAGTGTGATACAGAGACAGGAACTGTGCACAGTGACTCCCAGTGTGATACAGAGACCGGAACTGTGCACAGTAACTCCCAGTGTGAATAAGAGACCGGAACTGTGCACAGTGACTCCCAGTGTGATACAGCGACCGGAACTGTGCACAGTAACTCCCAGTGTGATACAGAGACCGGAACTGTGCACAGTGACTCCCAGTGTGATACAGAGACCGGAACTGTGCACAGTGATTCCCAGTGTGATACGGAGACCGGAACTGTGCACAGTGACTCCCAGTGTGATACGGAGACAGGAACTGTGCACAGAGACTCCCAGTGTGATACAGAGACAGGAACTGTGCACAGTGACTCCCAGTGTGATAAAGAGACAGGAACTGTGCACAGTGACTCCCAGTGTGATACAGAGACAGGAACTGTGCACAGTGACTCCCAGTGTGATACAGAGACAGGAACTGGGCACAGTGACTCCCAGTGTGATACAGAGACCGGAACTGTGCACAGTGACTCCCTGTGGGATACAGCGACCGGAACTGTGCACAGTGACTCCCAGTGTGATAGAGAGACCGGAACTGTGCACAGAGACTCCCAGAGTGATACAGAGACAGGAACTGTGCACAGTGACTCCCAGTGTGATACAGAGTCAGGAACTGTGCACAGTGACTCCCAGTGTGATACAGAGACAGGCACTGTGCACAGTGACTCCCAGTGTGATACAGAGACCGGAACTGTGCACAGAGACTCCCAGTGTGATACAGAGACCGGAACTGTGCACAGTGACTCCCAGTGTGATACAGAGACAGGAACTGTGCACAGTGACTCCCAGTGTGATACAGAGACAGGAACTGTGCACAGTGACTCACAGTGCGATACGGAGACAGGAACTGTGCACAGTGACTCCCAGTGTGATACAGAGACCGGAACTGTGCACAGTAACTCCCAGTGTGATACAGAGACCGGAACTGTGCACAGTGACTCCCAGTGTGATACAGAGACAGGAACTGTGCACAGTGACTCCCAGTGTGATACAGAGACCGGAACTGTGCAGAGTGACTCCCAGTGTGATACAGCGACCGGAACTGAGCACAGTGACTCCCAGTGTGATACAGAGTCAGGAACAGTGCACCGTAACTCCCAGTGTGATACAGAGACAGGAACTGTGCACAGTGACTCCCAGTGTGATACGGAGACCGGAACTGTGCACAGTGACTCCCAGTGTGATACGGAGACAGGAACTGTGCACAGTGACTCCCAGTGTGATACAGAGAACGGAACTGTGCACAGTGACTCCCAGTGTGATACAGAGACCGGAACTGTGCACAGTGACTCCCAGTGTGATACGGAGACAGGAACTGTGCACAGTGACTCCCAGTGTGATACAGAGACAGGAACTGTGAACAGTGACTCCCAGTGTGATACAGAGACCGGAACTGTACACAGTGACTCCCAGTGTGATACGGAGACCAGAACTGTGCACAGTTACTCCCAGTGTGAACTGGGTATAAAGCCGGGGACACACTGTCAGGGTAATGTTGAGGGAGCTCCACACTGTATCTAACCCGTGCTGTACCTGTCCTGGGAGAGCTCGATGCTGACGCTGGGTATAAAGTGGGGGACACACAGTCAGGGTAATGTAGAGGGAGCTCTACACTGTATCTAACCCGTGCTGTACCTGTCCTGGGAGAGCTCGATGCTGACACTGGGTATAAAGTGGGGGGGACACTGTCAGGGTAATGTAGAGGGAGCTCTACACTGTATCTAACCCGTGCTGTACCTGTCCTGGGAGCGCTCGATGCTGACACTAGGTATAAAGTGGGGGACACACAGTCAGGGTAATGTAGAGGGAGCTCTACACTGTATCTAACCCGTGCTGTACCTGTCCTGGGAGAGCTCGATGCTGACACTGGGTATAATGTGGGGGACACACTGTCAGGGTAATGTAGTGGGAGCTCTACACTGTATCTAACCCGTGCTGTACCTGTCCTGGGAGAGCTCGATGCTGACACTGGGTATAAAGTGGGGGACACAGTCAGGGTAATGTAGAGGGAGCTCTACACTGTATCTAACCCGTGCTGTACCTGTCCTGGGAGAACGCGATGCTGACACTGGGTATAAAGTGGGGGGGTTACCCACTGTCAGGGTAATGTAGAGGGAGCTCTACACTGTATCTAACCCGTGCTGTACCTGTCCTGGGAGAGCTCGATGCTGACACTGGGTATAAAGTGGGGACACACTGTCAGGGTAATGTAGAGGGAGCTCTACACTGTATCTAACCCGTGCTGTACCATTTCTACTCAGTGATATTCGGGAAATGAAACAAATCGGAAACCAAGAAAACACAAAAACACTGGAAGAAAACGACACTTTTGAGGTGGTTAATTTGGCGAAGTCATGTAAGTGAGACGGGGAGGATGGAATTATAACATACAGAGCGATACTCAAAACGCAGAGCTTGTAGCACTTTGTCCTGAACCCCTCGATTAGATTCCAGCCTGTAACTCACTCCGGGGTATCTTGTTATTCTATATATAAACCGCCCTGAACCCCTCGATTAGATTCCAGTCTGTAACTCTCTCCCGGGTATCTGTTATTCTATATATAAACCACCCCGAACCCCTCGATTAGATTCCAGTCTGTAACTCACTCCGGGGTATCTGTTATTCTATATATAAACCACCCTGAACCCCTCGATTAGATTCCAGTCTGTAACTCACTCCCGGGTATCTGTTATTCTGTATATAAACCAGCCCGAACCCCTCTATTAGATTCCAGTCTGTAACTCACTCCCGGGTATCTGTTATTCTATATATAAACCACCCCGAACCCCTCGATTAGATTCCAGTCTGTAACTCACTCCGGGGTACCTGTTAGTCTGTATATAAATCACCCTGAACCCCTCGATTAGATTCCAGTCTGTAACTCACTCCCGGGTATCTATTATTCTGTATATAAACCACCCCGAACCCCTCGATTAGATTCCAGTCTGTAACTCACTCCCGGGTATCTGTTATTCTATACATAAACCACCCCGAACCCCTCGATTAGATTCCAGTCTGTAACTCACTCCCGGGTATCTGTTATTCTATACATAAACCACCCCGACCCACTCGATTAGATTCCAGTCTGTAACTCACTCCCGGGTATCTGTTATTCTATATATAAACCACCCCGAACCCCTCGATTAGATTCCAGTCTGTAACTCACTCCCGGGTATCTGTTATTCTGTATATAAACCACCCCGAACCCCTCGATTAGATTCCAGTCTATAACTCACTCCCGGGTACCTGTTGTTCTATATATAAACGACCCCGAACCCCTCGATTAGATTCCAGTCTGTAACTCACTCCCGGGTATCTGTTATTCTATATATAAACCACCCCGAAACCCTCGATTCGATTCCAGTCTGTAACTCACTCCCGGGTATCTGTTATTCTATATATAAACCACCCTGAACCCCTCGATTAGATTCCAGTATATAACTCACTCCCGGGTATCTGTTATTCTATATATAAACCACCCTGAACCCCTCGATTAGATTCCAGTCTGTAACTCACTCCCGGGTATCTGTTATTCCAAATATAAACCACCCTGAACCCCTCGATTAGATTCCAGTATATAACTCACTCCCGGGTATCTGTTCTTCTATATATAAAACACCCTGAACCCCTCGATTAGATTCCAGTCTGTAACTCACTCCCGGGAATCTGTTATTCTATATATAAACCACCCCGAAACCCTCGATTAGATTCCAGTCTGTAACTCACTCCCGGGTATCTGTTATTCAATACATAAACCACCCCGAACCCCTCGATTAGATTCCAGTCTGTAACTCACTCCCGGGTATCTGTTATTCTATACATAAACCACCCCGACCCACTCGATTAGATTCCAGTCTGTAACTCACTCCCGGGTATCTGTTATTCTATATATAAACCACCCCGAACCCCTCGATTAGATTCCAGTCTGTAACTCACTCCCGGGTATCTGTTATTCTGTATATAAACCACCCCGAACCCCTCGATTAGATTCCAATCTATAACTCACTCCCGGGTACCTGTTGTTCTATATATAATCCACCCCGAACCCCTCGATTAGATTCCAGTCTGTAACTCGCTCCCGGTTATCTGTTATTCTATATATAAACCACCCCGAACCGTTTGATTAGATTCCAGTCTGTAACTCACCCCCAGGTATCTGTTATTCTATATATAAACCACCCCGAACACCTCGATTAGATTCCAGTCTGTAACTCACTCCCGGGTATCTGTTATTCTATATATAATCCACCCCGAACCCCTCGATTAGATTCCAGTCTGTAACTCGCTCCCGGGTATCTGATATTCTATATATAAACCACCCCGAGCCCCTCGATTAGATTCCAGTCTGTAACTCACTCCCGGGTATCTGTTATTCTGTATATAAACCACCCCGAACCCCTCGATTAGATTCCAGTCTATAACTCACTCCCGGGTACCTGTTGTTCTATATATAATCCACCCCGAACCCCTCGATTAGATTCCAGTCTGTAACTCGCTCCCGGTTATCTGTTATTCTATATATAAACCACCCCGAACCGTTTGATTAGATTCCAGTCTGTAACTCACCCCCAGGTATCTGTTATTCTATATATAATCCACCCCGAAACCCTCGATTAGATTCCAGTCTGTAACTCGCTCCCGGGTATCTGATATTCTATATATAAACCACCCCGAGCCCCTCGATTAGATTCCAGTCTGTAACTCACTCCCGGGTATCTGTTATTCTATATGTAAACCACCCCGAACCTCTCGAATAGATTCCAGTCTGTAACTCGCTCCCTGGTATCTGATATTCTATATATAAACCACCCCGAACCCCTCGATTAGATTCTAGTCTGTAACTCACTCCCGGGTATCTGTTATTCTATATATAATCCACCCCGAACCCCTCGATTAGATTCCAGTCTGTAACTCGCTCCCGGATATCTGTTATTCTATATATAATCCACCCCGAAACCCTCGATTAGATTCCAGTCTGTAACTCGCTCCCGGGTATCTGATATTCTATATATAAACCACCCCGAGCCCCTCGATTAGATTCCAGTCTGTAACTCACTCCCGGGTATCTGTTATTCTGTATATAAACCACACTGAAACCCTCGATTAGATTCCAGTCTGTAACTCAGTCCCGGGTGTCTGTTATTCTATATATAAACCATCCCGAACCCCTCGATTAGATTCCAGTCTGTAACTCACTCCCGGGTATCTGTTATTCTATATATTAACCACCCCGAACCCCTCGATTAGATTCCAGTCTGTAACTCACTCCCGTGTATCTGTTATTCTGTGTATAAACCACCCCGAACCCCTCGATTAGAATCCAGTCTGTAACTCACTCCCGGGTATCTGTTATTCTATACATAAACCACCCTGAACCCCTCGATTAGATTCCAGTCTGCAACTCACTCCCGGGTATCTGTTATTCTATACATAAACCACCCCAAACCCCTCGATTAGATTCCAGTCTGTAACTCACTCCCGGGTATCTGTTATTCTATATGTAAACCACCCCGAACCTCTCGATTAGATTCCAGTCTGTAACTCGCTCCCTGGTATCTGATATTCTATATATAAACCACCCCGAACCCCTCGATTAGATTCCAGTCTGTAACTCACTCCCGGGTATCTGTTATTCTATATATAAACCACCCCGAACACCTCGATTAGATTCCAGTCTGTAACTCACTCCTGGGTATCTGTTATTCTATATATAATCCACCCCGAACCCCTCGATTAGATTCCAGTCTGTAACTCACTCCCGGGTATCTGTTATTCTCTAGTTAAACCACCCCGAACCCCTCGATTAGATTCCAGTCTGTAACTCACTCCCGGGTATCTGTTATTCTATATATAAACCACCCTGAACCCCTCGATTAGATTCCAGTCTGTAACTCACTCCCGGGTATCTGTTATTCTATATATAAACCACCCCGAAACCCTCGATTCGATTCCAGTCTGTAACCCACTCCCGGGTATCTGTTATTCTATATATAAAGCACCCTGAACCCCTCGATTAGATTCCAGTATATAACTCACTCCTGGGTATCTGTTATTCTATATATAAACCACCCTGAACCCCTCGATTAGATTCCAGTCTGTAACTCACTCCCGGGTATCTGTTATTCTATACATAAACCACCCCGACCCACTCGATTAGATTCCAGTCTGTAACTCACTCCCGGGTATCTGTTATTCTATATATAAACCACCCCGAACCCCTCGATTAGATTCCAGTCTGTAACTCACTCCCGGGTATCTGTTATTCTGTATATAAACCACCCCGAACCCCTCGATTAGATTCCAGTCTATAACTCACTCCCGGGTACCTGTTGTTCTATATATAATCCACCCCGAACCCCTCGATTAGATTCCAGTCTGTAACTCGCTCCCGGTTATCTGTTATTCTATATATAAACCACCCCGAACCGTTTGATTAGATTCCAGTCTGTAACTCACCCCCAGGTATCTGTTATTCTATATATAAACCACCCCGAACACCTCGATTAGATTCCAGTCTGTAACTCACTCCCGGGTATCTGTTATTCTATATATAATCCACCCCGAAACCCTCGATTAGATTCCAGTCTGTAACTCGCTCCCGGGTATCTGATATTCTATATATAAACCACCCCGAGCCCCTCGATTAGATTCCAGTCTGTAACTCACTCCCGGGTATCTGTTATTCTATATGTAAACCACCCCGAACCTCTCGAATAGATTCCAGTCTGTAACTCGCTCCCTGGTATCTGATATTCTATATATAAACCACCCCGAACCCCTCGATTAGATTCTAGTCTGTAACTCACTCCCGGGTATCTGTTATTCTATATATAATCCACCCCGAACCCCTCGATTAGATTCCAGTCTGTAACTCGCTCCCGGATATCTGTTATTCTATATATAATCCACCCCGAACCCCTCGATTAGATTCCAGTCTGTAACTCGCTCCCGGGTATCTGATATTCTATATATAAACCACCCCGAGCCCCTCGATTAGATTCCAGTCTGTAACTCACTCCCGGGTATCTGTTATTCTGTATATAAACCACACTGAAACCCTCGATTAGATTCCAGTCTGTAACTCAGTCCCGGGTGTCTGTTATTCTATATATAAACCATCCCGAACCCCTCGATTAGATTCCAGTCTGTAACTCACTCCCGGTTATCTGTTATTCTATATATTAACCACCCCGAACCCCTCGATTAGATTCCAGTCTGTAACTCACTCCCGTGTATCTGTTATTCTGTGTATAAACCACCCCGAACCCCTCGATTAGAATCCAGTCTGTAACTCACTCCCGGGTATCTGTTATTCTATACATAAACCACCCTGAACCCCTCGATTAGATTCCAGTCTGCAACTCACTCCCGGGTATCTGTTATTCTATACATAAACCACCCCAAACCCCTCGATTAGATTCCAGTCTGTAACTCACTCCCGGGTATCTGTTATTCTATATGTAAACCACCCCGAACCTCTCGATTAGATTCCAGTCTGTAACTCGCTCCCTGGTATCTGATATTCTATATATAAACCACCCCGAACCCCTCGATTAGATTCCAGTCTGTAACTCACTCCCGGGTATCTGTTATTCTATATATAAACCACCCCGAACACCTCGATTAGATTCCAGTCTGTAACTCACTCCTGGGTATCTGTTATTCTATATATAATCCACCCCGAACCCCTCGATTAGATTCCAGTCTGTAACTCGCTCCCGGGTATCTGATATTCTATATATAAACCACCCTGAGCCCCTCGATTAGATTCCAGTCTGTAACTCACTCCCGGGTATCTGTTATTCTATATGTAAACCACCCCGAACCTCTCGATTAGATTCCAGTCTGTAACTCGCTCCCTGGTATCTAATATTCTATATATAAACCACCCCGAACCCCTCAATTAGACTCCAGTCTGTAACTCACTCCCGGGTATCTGTTATTCTATGTATAAACTATCCTGAATCCCTCGATTAGATTCCAGTCTGTAACTCACTCCCGGGTATCTGTTATTCTATATATAAACCACACTGAAACCCTCGATTCGATTCCAGTCTGTAACTCACTCCCGGGCATCTGTTATTTTATATATAAACCACCCCAAACGCCTCGTTTAGATTCCAGTCTGTAACTCACTCCCGTGTCTCTGTTATTCTATATATAAACCACCCCGAACCCCTCGATTAGATTCCAGTCTGTAACTCCCTCCCGGGCATCTGTTATTCTAAATATAAACCACCCCGCACCCCTCGATTAGATTCCAGTCTGTAACTCACTCCCGGGTATCTGTTATTCTATAGATAAACCACCCCGAGCCCCTCGATTAAATTCCAGCCTGTACTCACTCCCGGGTATCTGTTATTCTATATATAAACCACCCTGAACCCCTCGATTAGATTCCAGTCTGTAACTCACTCCTGGGTATCTGTTATTCTATATATAAACCACCCCGAACCCCTCGATTAGATTCCAGTCTGTAACTCACTCCTGGGTATCTGTTATTCTATATATAAACCACCCTGAACCCCTCGATTAGATTCCAGTCTGTAACTCACTCCCGGGTATCTGTTATTCTATATATAAACCATCCCGAACCCCTTGATTAGATTCCAGTCTGAAACTCACTCCCGGGTATCTGTTATTCTATATATAATCCACCCCGAACCCCTCGATTAGATTCCAGTCTGTAACTCGCTCCCGGGTATCTGATATTCTGTATATAAACCACCCCGAACCCCTCGATTAGATTCCAGTCTGTAACTCGCTCCCGGGTATCTGTTATTCTATATATAATCCACCCCGAACCCCTCGATTAGATTCCAGTCTGTAACTCGCTCCCGGATATCTGTTATTCTATATATAAACCACCCCGAACCGTTTGATTAGATTCCAGTCTGTAACTCACCCCCAGGTATCTGTTATTCTATATATAAACCACCCTGAACCCCTCGATTAGATTCCAGTCTGTAACTCACTCCCGGGTATCTGTTATTCTATATATAAACTACCCCGAACCCCTCGATTAGATTCCAGTCAGTAACTCACTCCCGGGTATCTGTTATTCTATATATAAACCACCCTGAACTCCTCGATTAGATTCCAGTCTGTAACTCACTCCCGGGTATCTGTTATTCTATATATAAACCACCCATAACCCCTCGATTAGATTCCAGTCTGTAACTCACTCCCGGGCATCTGTTATTCTATATATAAACCGCCCCGAACATCTCGATTAGATTCCAGACTAACTATCGCCCGGGTATCTGTTATTCTATATATAAACCACCCCGAACCCCTCGATTAGATTCCAGTCTGTAACTCACTCCCAGGTATCTGTTATTCTATATATAAACCACCCCGAACACCTTGATTAGATTCCAGTCTGTAACTCACTCCCGGGTACCTGTTATTCTATAGATAAACCACCCCGAACCCCTCGATTAGATTCCAGTCTGTAACTCACTCCCGGTTATCTGTTATTCTGTATATAAACCACCACGAACCTCTCGATTAGATTCCAGTCTGTAACTCGCTCCCTGGTATCTGATATTCTATATATAAACCACCCCGAACCCCTCGATTAGATTCCAGTCTGTAACTCACTCCCGGGTATCTGTTATTCTCTAGTTAAACCACCCCGAACCCCTCGATTAGATTCCAGTCTGTAACTCACTCCCGGGTATCTGTTATTCTATATATAAACCACCCTGAACCCCTCGATTAGATTCCAGTCTGTAACTCACTCCCGGGTATCTGTTATTCTATATATAAACCACCCCGAAACCCTCGATTCGATTCCAGTCTGTAACCCACTCCCGGGTATCTGTTATTCTATATATAAAGCACCCTGAACCCCTCGATTAGATTCCAGTATATAACTCACTCCTGGGTATCTGTTATTCTATATATAAACCACCCTGAACCCCTCGATTAGATTCCAGTCTGTAACTCACTCCCGGGTATCTGTTATTCTATACATAAACCACCCCGACCCACTCGATTAGATTCCAGTCTGTAACTCACTCCCGGGTATCTGTTATTCTATATATAAACCACCCCGAACCCCTCGATTAGATTCCAGTCTGTAACTCACTCCCGGGTATCTGTTATTCTGTATATAAACCACCCCGAACCCCTCGATTAGATTCCAGTCTATAACTCACTCCCGGGTACCTGTTGTTCTATATATAATCCACCCCGAACCCCTCGATTAGATTCCAGTCTGTAACTCGCTCCCGGTTATCTGTTATTCTATATATAAACCACCCCGAACCGTTTGATTAGATTCCAGTCTGTAACTCACCCCCAGGTATCTGTTATTCTATATATAAACCACCCCGAACACCTCGATTAGATTCCAGTCTGTAACTCACTCCCGGGTATCTGTTATTCTATATATAATCCACCCCGAAACCCTCGATTAGATTCCAGTCTGTAACTCGCTCCCGGGTATCTGATATTCTATATATAAACCACCCCGAGCCCCTCGATTAGATTCCAGTCTGTAACTCACTCCCGGGTATCTGTTATTCTATATGTAAACCACCCCGAACCTCTCGAATAGATTCCAGTCTGTAACTCGCTCCCTGGTATCTGATATTCTATATATAAACCACCCCGAACCCCTCGATTAGATTCTAGTCTGTAACTCACTCCCGGGTATCTGTTATTCTATATATAATCCACCCCGAACCCCTCGATTAGATTCCAGTCTGTAACTCGCTCCCGGATATCTGTTATTCTATATATAATCCACCCCGAACCCCTCGATTAGATTCCAGTCTGTAACTCGCTCCCGGGTATCTGATATTCTATATATAAACCACCCCGAGCCCCTCGATTAGATTCCAGTCTGTAACTCACTCCCGGGTATCTGTTATTCTGTATATAAACCACACTGAAACCCTCGATTAGATTCCAGTCTGTAACTCAGTCCCGGGTGTCTGTTATTCTATATATAAACCATCCCGAACCCCTCGATTAGATTCCAGTCTGTAACTCACTCCCGGTTATCTGTTATTCTATATATTAACCACCCCGAACCCCTCGATTAGATTCCAGTCTGTAACTCACTCCCGTGTATCTGTTATTCTGTGTATAAACCACCCCGAACCCCTCGATTAGAATCCAGTCTGTAACTCACTCCCGGGTATCTGTTATTCTATACATAAACCACCCTGAACCCCTCGATTAGATTCCAGTCTGCAACTCACTCCCGGGTATCTGTTATTCTATACATAAACCACCCCAAACCCCTCGATTAGATTCCAGTCTGTAACTCACTCCCGGGTATCTGTTATTCTATATGTAAACCACCCCGAACCTCTCGATTAGATTCCAGTCTGTAACTCGCTCCCTGGTATCTGATATTCTATATATAAACCACCCCGAACCCCTCGATTAGATTCCAGTCTGTAACTCACTCCCGGGTATCTGTTATTCTATATATAAACCACCCCGAACACCTCGATTAGATTCCAGTCTGTAACTCACTCCTGGGTATCTGTTATTCTATATATAATCCACCCCGAACCCCTCGATTAGATTCCAGTCTGTAACTCGCTCCCGGGTATCTGATATTCTATATATAAACCACCCTGAGCCCCTCGATTAGATTCCAGTCTGTAACTCACTCCCGGGTATCTGTTATTCTATATGTAAACCACCCCGAACCTCTCGATTAGATTCCAGTCTGTAACTCGCTCCCTGGTATCTAATATTCTATATATAAACCACCCCGAACCCCTCAATTAGACTCCAGTCTGTAACTCACTCCCGGGTATCTGTTATTCTATGTATAAACTATCCTGAATCCCTCGATTAGATTCCAGTCTGTAACTCACTCCCGGGTATCTGTTATTCTATATATAAACCACACTGAAACCCTCGATTCGATTCCAGTCTGTAACTCACTCCCGGGCATCTGTTATTTTATATATAAACCACCCCAAACGCCTCGTTTAGATTCCAGTCTGTAACTCACTCCCGTGTCTCTGTTATTCTATATATAAACCACCCCGAACCCCTCGATTAGATTCCAGTCTGTAACTCCCTCCCGGGCATCTGTTATTCTAAATATAAACCACCCCGCACCCCTCGATTAGATTCCAGTCTGTAACTCACTCCCGGGTATCTGTTATTCTATAGATAAACCACCCCGAGCCCCTCGATTAAATTCCAGCCTGTACTCACTCCCGGGTATCTGTTATTCTATATATAAACCACCCTGAACCCCTCGATTAGATTCCAGTCTGTAACTCACTCCTGGGTATCTGTTATTCTATATATAAACCACCCCGAACCCCTCGATTAGATTCCAGTCTGTAACTCACTCCTGGGTATCTGTTATTCTATATATAAACCACCCTGAACCCCTCGATTAGATTCCAGTCTGTAACTCACTCCCGGGTATCTGTTATTCTATATATAAACCATCCCGAACCCCTTGATTAGATTCCAGTCTGAAACTCACTCCCGGGTATCTGTTATTCTATATATAATCCACCCCGAACCCCTCGATTAGATTCCAGTCTGTAACTCGCTCCCGGGTATCTGATATTCTGTATATAAACCACCCCGAACCCCTCGATTAGATTCCAGTCTGTAACTCGCTCCCGGGTATCTGTTATTCTATATATAATCCACCCCGAACCCCTCGATTAGATTCCAGTCTGTAACTCGCTCCCGGATATCTGTTATTCTATATATAAACCACCCCGAACCGTTTGATTAGATTCCAGTCTGTAACTCACCCCCAGGTATCTGTTATTCTATATATAAACCACCCTGAACCCCTCGATTAGATTCCAGTCTGTAACTCACTCCCGGGTATCTGTTATTCTATATATAAACTACCCCGAACCCCTCGATTAGATTCCAGTCAGTAACTCACTCCCGGGTATCTGTTATTCTATATATAAACCACCCTGAACTCCTCGATTAGATTCCAGTCTGTAACTCACTCCCGGGTATCTGTTATTCTATATATAAACCACCCATAACCCCTCGATTAGATTCCAGTCTGTAACTCACTCCCGGGCATCTGTTATTCTATATATAAACCGCCCCGAACATCTCGATTAGATTCCAGACTAACTATCGCCCGGGTATCTGTTATTCTATATATAAACCACCCCGAACCCCTCGATTAGATTCCAGTCTGTAACTCACTCCCAGGTATCTGTTATTCTATATATAAACCACCCCGAACACCTTGATTAGATTCCAGTCTGTAACTCACTCCCGGGTACCTGTTATTCTATAGATAAACCACCCCGAACCCCTCGATTAGATTCCAGTCTGTAACTCACTCCCGGTTATCTGTTATTCTGTATATAAACCACCACGAACCACTCGATTAGATTCTAGTCTGAAACTCACTCCTGGGTATATGTTATTCTATATATAAACCATCCTGAACCCCTCGATTAGATTCCAGTCGGTAACTCACTCCCGGGTACCTGTTATTCTATAGATAAACCACCCCGAACCCCTCGATTAGATTCCAGTCTGTAACTCACTCCCGGGTATCTGTTATTCTATATATAAACCACCCCGAACCCCTCTATTAGATCCCAGTCTGTAACTCACTCCCGGGTATCTGTTATTCTATATAAAAACCACCCCGAACCCCTCGATTAGATTCCAGTCTGTAACTCACTCCCAGGTATCTGTTATTCTATATATAAACCACCCCGAACCCCCGATTAGATTCCAGTCTGTAACTCACTCCCAGGTATCTGTTATTCTATATATAAACCACCCCGAACCCTCGATTAGATTCCAGTCTGTAACTCACTCCCAGGTATCTGTTATTTTATATATAAACCACCCCGAACCCCTCGATTGGATTCCAGTCTGTAACTCACTCCCGGGTATCTGCTATTCTATATATAAACCACCCTGAACCCCTCGATTAGATTCCAGTCTGTAACTCACTCCCGGGTATCTGTTATTCTATATATAAACCACCCCGAACATCTCGATTAGATTCCAGACTAACTATCGCCCGGGTATCTGTTATTCTATATATAAACCACCCCGAACCCCTCGATTAGATTCCAGTCTGTAACTCGCTCCTGGATATCTGTTATTCTATATATAAACCACCCCGAACCCCTCTAATAGATTCCAGTCTGTGACTCACTCCCGGGTATCTGTTATTCTATATATAAACCACCCCGAACCCCTCGATTAGATTCCAGTCTGTAACTCACTCCCGGGTATCTGTTATTCTATATATAAACCACCCTGAACTCCTCGATTAGATTCCAGTCTGTAACTCACTCCCAGGTATCTGTTATTCTATAGATAAACCACCCCGACCACCTTGATTAGATTCCAGTCTGTAACTCACTCCCGGGTATCTGATATTCTATGATGGGTGACAGATGGTCATTTTTGTTACAGTGCGAAAAGCCCAGGTTTTGGACCCAGAAGGACTTGCATTGGGAGCCTCAATTGCAACGTCAAAGAAGAGAACTCGGGACCTCATTGACGACTCATTCAACAGGTACCTGTAACCTCTTGTTCTTTGTTGTACAGCTCAGAATCCTTGCTTCTTAATGTCCATGAGCCACTGGCCTCCAACACCAGGAGCTAAGAGGTTTCAGACTTCACATCCTCTTCAAAAATGGTTCTGCTCCTCAAAGAATGCCCTCCCTGACTCCGTAACCTCCTGAGAGGGTCAGTACTGAGGGAGTGCTGCACTGTCAGAGGGTCAGTACTGAGGGAGTGCCGCACTGTCAGAAGGTCAGTACTGAGGGAGTGCTGCACTGTCAGAAGGTCAGTACTGAGGGGGTGCCGTACTGAGGGTTTGCCGCACTGTCAGATGGTCAGTACTGAGGGAGTGCCACACTGTCAGAGGGTCAGTACTGAGGGAGAGCCGCACTGTCAGAGGGTCAGTACTGAGGGAGTGCTGCACTGTCAGAGGGTCAGTACTGAGGGAGTGCTGCACTGTCAGAGGGCCAGTACTGAGGGAGTGCTGCACTGTCAGAGGGCCAGTACTGAGGGACTGCCGCGCTGTCAGAGGGTCAGTACTGAGGGAGTGCTGCACTGTCAGAGGGTCAGTACTGAGGGAGTGCTGCACTGTCGGAGGGTCAGTACTGAGGGAGCGCTGCACTGTCAGAGGGTCAGTACTGAGGGAGTGCCGCACTGTCAGAGGGTCAGTACTGAGGGTGTTCCGCACTGTCAGAGGGTCAGTTCTGAGGGAGTTCCACACTGTCAGAGGGTCAGTACTGAGGGAGTGCTGCACTGTCAGAGGGTATGTACTGAGGGAGTGCAGCACTGTCAGAGGGTCAGTACTGAGGGAGTGCCGCACTGTCATAGGGTCAGTACTGAGTGAGTGCTGCACTGTCAGAGGGTCAGTACTGAGGGAGAGCTGCACTGACAGTGGGTCAGTACTGAGGGAGTGCTGCACTGTCAGAGGGTCAGTACTGAGGGAGTGCTGCACTGTCAGTGGGTCAGTACTGAGGGAGAGTTGCCCTGTCAGAGGGTCAGTACTGAGGGAGTGCTGCACTGTCAGAGGGTCAGTACTGAGGGAGTGCTGCACTGTCAGAGGGTCAGTACTGAGGGAGTGCTGCACTGTCAGAGGGTCAGTACTGAGGGAGTGCTGCACTGTCAGAGGGTCAGTACTGAGGGAGTGCAGCACTGTCAGAGGGTCAGTACTGATGGAGAGCCGCACTATCAGAGGGTCAGTACTGAGGGAGTGATGCACTGTCAGAGGGTCAGTACTGAGGGAGTGCCGCACTGTCAGAGGGTCAGTACTGAGGGAGAGCCGCACTGCTACGTCACTCTGACCTCTCCCCTTCCCTCCTTCCCCGCCAAGGTACACATTTGACGAGGACCAGGACCAGCTGCCCGATTGGTTTGTGGACAACGATCAGAAGTATCGGCGGAGGCCGGCGCCCTTTGACCCCGCCATGGCGGCTGAGTTCCGGCAGCGATGGAGAGTGATTAACGCCCGACCCATCAAGAAAATCGCAGAGGCCAAAGCTCGCAAGAAGCGGAGGGTATGTTGGAGCGGTGGAGGACACGAACGGTCGGAGGCGGTGAAGTGGTGATCAGGGCAAGGGGAGAGGGACAGTATCGTCCCAGAGGACGAAGGGTCGGTCCACTTTGACCCCGGCCGGGCAGGGGCGCTTTGTATCGTCCCGAAACGAGGGCGTCCTGTTTTGTCTTGGGAGGCGGGGTGTCTCCGACAGGCGGAGGTGGGCAGTGGGAAGTGTGATTGTTGGCTGCGTTCTTTCAGTGAGGGACGGCCAGTCTTCGGCCTGTCTGATGTGGGGTAGCGGAGGAATGGGTGGTCCCTATTGTACCTCGGAGCTATGCACAGTCTGCATTCGGCCTCCATTACTGGGAAGGTGTTGGACTGAAATCTCTCCCTCGACCTCCCTCTCCGCAGCAACTCAAGAAGATGGAGCAGGCGAAGAAGAAGGCCGAGGCTGTGGTCAACACGGTCGATATCTCGGAGCGTGAGAAGATGGCCCAGATGAAGAGGTAACGTGTTGTCAATCTGACTGACTGACCCCTCGATAGTGCGGCCCTGTCACTGTCACTGACTGACCCCTCGATAGTGCGGCCCTGTCTCTGTGTCACTGACTGACTGACCCCTCGATAGTGCGGCCCTGTCACTGTGTCACTGACTGACTGACCCCTCGATAGTGCGGCCCTGTCACTGTGTCACTGACTGACCCTCGATAGTGCGGCCCTGTCACTGTGTCACTGACTGACCACTCGATAGTGCGGCCCTGTCACTGTGTCACTGACTTACCCCTCGATAGTGCGGCCCTGTCACAGTGTCACTGACTGACCCCTCGATAGTGCGGCCCTGTCACTGTGTCACTGACTGACCCCTCGATAGTGCGGCCCTGTCACTGTGTCACTGACTGACCCCTCGATAGTGCGGCCCTGTCACTGTGTCACTGACTGACCCCTCGATAGTGCGGCCCTGTCACTGTGTCACTGACTGACCCCTCGATAGTGCGGCCCTGTCACTGTGTCACTGACTGACCCCTCGATAGTGCGGCCCTGTCACTGTGTCACTGACTGACCCCTCGATAGTGCGGCCCTGTCACTGTGTCACTGACTGACCCCTCGATAGTGCGGCCCTGTCTCTGTGTCACTGACTGACCCCTCGATAGTGCGGCCCTGTCACTGTGTCACTGACTGACCCCTCGATAGTGCGGCCCTGTCACTGTGTCACTGACTGACCCCTCGATTGTGCGGCCCTGTCACTGTGTCACTGACTGACCCCTCGATCGTGCGGCCCTGTCACTGTGTCACTGACTGACCCCTCGATAGTGCGGCCCTGTCACTGTGTCACTGACTGACCCCTCGATAGTGCGGCCCTGTCACTGTGTCACTGACTGACTGACCCCTCGATAGTGCGGCCCTGTCACTGTGTCACTGACTGGCCCCTCGATAGTGCGGCCCTGTCACTGTGTCACTGACTGACTGACCCCTCGATAGTGCGGCCCTGTCACTGTGTCACTGACTGACTGACCCCTCGATAGTGCGGCCCTGTCACTGTGTCACTGACTGACCCCTCGATAGTGCGGCCCTGTCACTGTGTCACTGACTGACTGACCCCTCGATAGTGCGGCCCTGTCACTGTGTCACTGACTGACCCCTCGATAGTGCGGCCCTGTCACTGTGTCACTGACTGACTGACCCCTCGATAGTGCGGCCCTGTCACTGTGATACTGACTGACTGACCCCTCGATAGTGCGGCCCTGTCACTGTGTCACCGACTGACCCCTCGATAGTGCGGCCCTGTCACTGTGTCACTGACTGACTGACCCCTCGATAGTGCGGCCCTGTCACTGTGTCACTGACTGACTGACCCCTCGATAGTGCGGCCCTGTCACTGTGTCACTGACTGACTGACCCCTCGATAGTGCGGCCCTGTCACTGTGATACTGACTGTCCCCTCAATAGTGCGGCCCTGTCACTGTGTCACTGACTGACCCCTCGATAGTGCGGCCCTGTCACTGTGTCACCGACTGACCCCTCGATAGTGCGGCCCTGTCACTGTGTCACTGACTGACTGACCCCTCGATAGTGCGGCCCTGTCACTGTGTCACTGACTGACTGACCCCACGATAGTGCGGCCCTGTCACTGTGTCACCGACTGACCACTCGATAGTGCGGCCCTGTCTCTGTGTCACTGACTGACTGACCCCTCGATAGTGCGGCCCTGTCACTGTGTCACTGACTGACCCCTCGATAGTGCGGCCCTGTCACTGTGTCACTGACTGACTGACCCCTCGATAGTGCGGCCCTGTCACTGTGTCACTGACTGACTGACCCCACGATAGTGCGGCCCTGTCACTGTGTCACCGACTGACCCCTCGATAGTGCGGCCCTGTCTCTGTGTCACTGACTGACTGACCCCTCGATAGTGCGGCTCTGTCACTGTGTCACTGACTGACCCCTCGATAGTGCGGCCCTGTCACTGTGTCACTGACTGACCCCTCGATAGTGCGGCCCTGTCACTGTGTCACTGACTGACCCCTCGATAGTGCGGCCCTGTCACTGTGTCACTGACTGACCCCTCGATAGTGCGGCCCTGTCACTGTGTCACTGACTGACTGACCCCTCGATAGTGCGGCCCTGTCACTGTGTCACTGACCCCTCGATAGTGCGGCCCTGTCACTGTGTCACTGACTGACCCCTCGATAGTGCGGCCCTGTCACTGTGTCACTGACTGACCCCTCGATAGTGCGACCCTGTCACTGTGTCACTGACTGACCCCTCGATAGTGCGGCCCTGTCACTGTGTCACTGACTGACCCCTCGATAGTGCGGCCCTGTCACTGTGTCACCGACTGACCCCTCGATAGTGCGGCCCTGTCACTGTGTCACTGACTGACTGACCCCTCGATAGTGCGGCCCTGTCACTGTGTCACTGACTGACTGACCCCACGATAGTGCGGCCCTGTCACTGTGTCACCGACTGACCACTCGATAGTGCGGCCCTGTCTCTGTGTCACTGACTGACTGACCCCTCGATAGTGCGGCCCTGTCACTGTGTCACTGACTGACCCCTCGATAGTGCGGCCCTGTCACTGTGATACTGACTGTCCCCTCAATAGTGCGGCCCTGTCACTGTGTCACTGACTGACCCCTCGATAGTGCGGCCCTGTCACTGTGTCACCGACTGACCCCTCGATAGTGCGGCCCTGTCACTGTGTCACTGACTGACTGACCCCTCGATAGTGCGGCCCTGTCACTGTGTCACTGACTGACTGACCCCACGATAGTGCGGCCCTGTCACTGTGTCACCGACTGACCACTCGATAGTGCGGCCCTGTCTCTGTGTCACTGACTGACTGACCCCTCGATAGTGCGGCCCTGTCACTGTGTCACTGACTGACCCCTCGATAGTGCGGCCCTGTCACTGTGTCACTGACTGACTGACCCCTCGATAGTGCGGCCCTGTCACTGTGTCACTGACTGACTGACCCCACGATAGTGCGGCCCTGTCACTGTGTCACCGACTGACCCCTCGATAGTGCGGCCCTGTCTCTGTGTCACTGACTGACTGACCCCTCGATAGTGCGGCTCTGTCACTGTGTCACTGACTGACCCCTCGATAGTGCGGCCCTGTCACTGTGTCACTGACTGACCCCTCGATAGTGCGGCCCTGTCACTGTGTCACTGACTGACCCCTCGATAGTGCGGCCCTGTCACTGTGTCACTGACTGACCCCTCGATAGTGCGGCCCTGTCACTGTGTCACTGACTGACTGACCCCTCGATAGTGCGGCCCTGTCACTGTGTCACTGACCCCTCGATAGTGCGGCCCTGTCACTGTGTCACTGACTGACCCCTCGATAGTGCGGCCCTGTCACTGTGTCACTGACTGACCCCTCGATAGTGCGACCCTGTCACTGTGTCACTGACTGACCCCTCGATAGTGCGGCCCTGTCACTGTGTCACTGACTGACTGACCCCTCGATAGTGCGGCCCTGTCACTGTGTCACTGACTGACCCCTCGATAGTGCGGCCCTGTCACTGTGTCACTGACTGACCCCTCGATAGTGCGGCCCTGTCACTGACTGACCCCTCGATAGTGCGGCCCTGTCACTGACTGATCCCTCGATAGTGCGGCCCTGTCACTGTGTCACTGACTGACTGACCCCCTCGATAGTGCGGCCCCCTCACTGTGTCACTGACTGACCCCTCGATAGTGCGGCCCTGTCACTGTGACACTGACTGACCCCTCGATAGTGCGGCCCTGTCACTGTGTCACTGACTGACCCCTCGATAGTGCGGCCCTGTCACTGTGTCACTGACTGACCCCTCGATAGTGCGGCCCTGTCACTGTGTCACTGACTGACCCCTCGATAGTGCGGCCCTGTCACTGTGTCACTGACTGAACCCTCGATAGTGCGGCCCTGTCACTGTGTCACTGACTGACCCCTCGATAGCGCGGCCCTGTCACTGTGTCACTGACTGACCCCTCGATAGTGCGGCCCTGTCACTGTGTCAGTGACTGACTGACCCCTCGATAGTGCGGCCCTGTCACTGTGTCACTGACTGACCCCCTCGATCGTGCGGCCCTGTCACTGTGTCACTGACTGACCCCTCGATAGTGCGGCCCTGTCACTGTCACTGACTGACCCCTCGATAGTGCGGCCCTGTCACTGTGTCACTGACTGACTGACCCCTCGATAGTGCGGCCCTGTCACTGTGTCACTGACTGACTGACCCCTCGATAGTGCGGCCCTGTCACTGTGTCACTGACTGACCCCTCGATAGTGCGGCCCTGTCACTGTGTCACTGACTGACCCCCTCGATCGTGCGGCCCTGTCACTGTGTCACTGACTGACCCCTCGATAGTGCGGCCCTGTCACTGTCACTGACTGACCCCTCGATAGTGCGGCCCTGTCACTGTGTCACTGACTGACTGACCCCTCGATAGTGCGGCCCTGTCACTGTGTCACTGACTGACTGACCCCTCGATAGTGCGGCCCTGTCACTGTGTCACTGACTGACCCCTCGATAGTGCGGCCCTGTCACTGTGTCACTGACTGACCCCTCGATAGTGCGGCCCTGTCACTGTGTCACTGACTGACCCCCTCGATCGTGCGGCCCTGTCACTGTGTCACTGACTGACCCCTCGATAGTGCGGCCCTGTCACTGTCACTGACTGACCCCTCGATAGTGCGGCCCTGTCACTGTGTCACTGACTGACTGACCCCTCGATAGTGCGGCCCTGTCACTGTGTCACTGACTGACTGACCCCTCGATAGTGCGGCCCTGTCACTGTGTCACTGACTGACCCCTCGATAGTGCGGCCCTGTCACTGTGTCACTGACTGACCCCTCGATAGTGCGGCCCTGTCACTGTGTCACTGACTGACCCCTCGATAGTGCGGCCCTGTCACTGTGTCACTGACTGACTCCCTCGATAGTGCGGCCCTGTCACTGTGTCACTGACTGACCCCTCGATAGTGCGGCCCTGTCACTGTGTCACTGACTGACCCCTCGATAGTGCGGCCCTGTCACTGTGTCACTGACTGACCCCTCGATAGTGCGGCCCTGTCACTGTGTCACTGACTGACTGACCCCTCGATAGTGCGGCCCTGTCACTGTGTCACTGACTGACCCCTCGATAGTGCGGCCCTGTCACTGACTGACCCCTCAATAGTGCGGCCCTGTCACTGTGTCACTGACTGACCCCTCGATAGTGCGGCCCTGTCACTGTGTCACTGACTGACCCCTCGATAGTGCGGCCCTGTCACTGTGTCACTGACTGACTGACCCCTCGATAGTGCGGCCCTGTCACTGTGTCACTGACTGACCCCTCGATAGTGCGGCCCTGTCACTGTGTCACTGACTGACCCCTCGATAGTGCGGCCCTGTCACTGTGTCACTGACTGACTGACCCCTCGATAGTGCGGCCCTGTCACTGTGTCACTGACTGACCCCTCGATAGTGCGGCCCTGTCACTGTGTCACTGACTGACTGACCCCTCGATAGTGCGGCCCTGTCACTGTGTCACTGACTGACCCCTCGATAGTGCGGCCCTGTCACTGTGTCACTGACTGACCCCCTCGATAGTGCGGCCCTGTCACTGTGTCACTGACTGACCCCTCGATAGTGCGGCCCTGTCACTGTGTCACTGACTGACTGACCCCTCGATAGTGCGGCCCTGTCACTGTGTCACTGACTGACCCCTCGATAGTGCGGCCCTGTCACTGTGTCACTGACTGACTGACCCCTCGATAGTGCGGCCCTGTCACTGTGTCACTGACTGACCCCTCGATAGTGCGGCCCCGTCACTGTGTCACTGATTGACTGACCCCTCGATAGTGCGGCCCTGTCTCTGTGTCACTGACTGACCCCTCGATAGTGCGGCCCTGTCACTGTGTCACTGACTGACCCCTCGATCGTGCGGCCCTGTCACTGTGTCACTGATTGACTGACCCCTCGATAGTGCGGCCCTGTCACTGTGTCAGTGACTGACCCCTCGATCGTGCGGCCCTGTCACTGTGTCACTGACTGACTGACCCCTCGATAGTGCGGCCCTGTCTCTGTGTCACTGACTGACCCCTCGATAGTGCGGCCCTGTCTCTGTGTCACTGACTGACCCCTCGATAGTGAGGCCCTGTCACTGTGTCACTGACTGACTGACCCCTCGATAGTGCGGCCCTCTCACTGTGTCACTGACTGACCCCTCGATAGTGTGGCCCTGTCACTGTGTCACTGACTGACTGACCCCTCGATAGTGAGGCCCTGTCACTGTGTCACTGACTGACTGACCCCTCGATAGTGCGGCCCTGTCTCTGTGTCACTGACTGACCCCTCGATAGTGCGGCCCTGTCTCTGTGTCACTGACTGACCCCTCGATAGTGCGGCCCTGTCACTGTGTCACTGACTGACCCCTCGATAGTGCGGCCCTGTCACTGTGTCACTGACTGACCCCTCGATAGTGCGGCCCTCTCACTGTGTCACTGACTGACCCCTCGATAGTGCGGCCCTGTCACTGTGTCACTGACTGACTGACCCCTCGATAGTGCGGCCCTGTCACTGTGTCACTGACTAACCCCTCGATAGTGCGGCCCTGTCACTGTGTCACTGACTGACCCCTCGATAGTGCGGCCCTGTCACTGTGTCACTGACTGACCCCTCGATAGTGCGGCCCTGTCACTGTGTCACCGACTGACTGACCCCTCGATAGTGCGGCCCTGTCACTGTGTCACTGACTGACCCCTCGATAGTGCGGCCCTGTCACTGTGTCACTGACTGACCCCTCGATAGTGCGGCCCTCTCACTGTGTCACTGACTGACCCCTCGATAGTGCGGCCCTGTCACTGTGTCACTGACTGACCCCTCGATAGTGCGGCCTTGTCACTGTGTCACTGACTGACTGACCCCTCAATAGTGCGGCCCTGTCACTGTGTCACTGACTGACCCCTCGATAGTGCGGCCCTGTCACTGTGTCACTGACTGACCCCTCGATAGTGCGGCCCTGTCACTGTGTCACTGACTGACCCCTCGCTAGTGCGGCCCTGTCACTGTGTCACCGACTGACTGACCCCTCGATAGTGCGGCCCTGTCACTGTGTCACTGACTGACCCCTCGATAGTGCGGCCCTGTCACTGTGTCACTGACTGACCCCTCGCTAGTGCGGCCCTCTCACTGTGTCACTGACTGACCCCTCGATAGTGCGGCCCTGTCACTGTGTCACTGACTGACCCCTCGATAGTGCGGCCCTGTCACTGTGTCACTGATTGACTGACCCCTCGATAGTGCGGCCCTGTCTCTGTGTCACTGACTGACCCCTCGATAGTGCGGCCCTGTCACTGTGTCACTGATTGACTGACCCCTCGATAGTGCGGCCCTGTCTCTGTGTCACTGACTGACCCCTCGATAGTGCGGCCCTGTCACTGTGTCACTGACTGACCCCTCGATAGTGCAGCCCTGTCACTGTGTCACTGACTGACCCCTCGATAGTGCGGCCCTGTCTCTGTGTCACTGACTGACCCCTCGATAGTGCGGCCCTGTCACTGTGTTACTGATTGACTGACCCCTCGATAGTGCGGCCCTGTCTCTGTGTCACTGACTGACCCCTCGATAGTGCGGCCCTGTCACTGTGTCACTGACTGACCCCTCGATAGTGCGGCCCTGTCACTGTGTCACTGACTGACCCCTCGATAGTGCGGCCCTGTCACTGTGTCACTGATTGACTGACCCCTCGATAGTGCGGCCCTGTCTCTGTGTCACTGACTGACCCCTCGATAGTGCGGCCCCGTCACTGTGTCACTGATTGACTGACCCCTCGATAGTGCGGCCCTGTCTCTGTGTCACTGACTGACCCCTCGATAGTGCGGCCCTGTCACTGTGTCACTGACTGACCCCTCGATCGTGCGGCCCTGTCACTGTGTCACTGATTGACTGACCCCTCGATAGTGCGGCCCTGTCACTGTGTCAGTGACTGACCCCTCGATCGTGCGGCCCTGTCACTGTGTCACTGACTGACTGACCCCTCGATAGTGCGGCCCTGTCTCTGTGTCACTGACTGACCCCTCGATAGTGCGGCCCTGTCTCTGTGTCACTGACTGACCCCTCGATAGTGAGGCCCTGTCACTGTGTCACTGACTGACTGACCCCTCGATAGTGCGGCCCTCTCACTGTGTCACTGACTGACCCCTCGATAGTGTGGCCCTGTCACTGTGTCACTGACTGACTGACCCCTCGATAGTGAGGCCCTGTCACTGTGTCACTGACTGACTGACCCCTCGATAGTGCGGCCCTGTCTCTGTGTCACTGACTGACCCCTCGATAGTGCGGCCCTGTCACTGTGTCACTGACTGACCCCTTGATAGTGCGGCCCTGTCACTGTGTGACTGACTGACTGACCCCTCGATAGTGCGGCCCTGTCAGTGTCACTGACTGACCCCTCGATAGTGCGGCCCTGTCACTGTGTCACTGACTGACCCCTCGATAGTGCGGGCCCTGTCACTGTGTCACTGACTGACCCCTCGATAGTGCGGTCCTGTCACTGTGTCAGTGACTGACTGACCCCTCGATAGTGCGGCCCTGTCACTGTGTCACTGACTGACCCCTCGATAGTGCGGCCCTGTCACTGTGTCACTGACTGACCCTCGATAGTGCGGCCCTGTCACTGTGTCACTGACTGACCCCTCGATAGTGCGGCCCTGTCACTGTGTCACTGACTGACCCCTCGATAGTGCGGCCCTGTCACTGTGTCACTGACTGACCCCTCGATAGTGCGGGCCCTGTCACTGTGTCACTGACTGACCCCTCGATAGTGCGGTCCTGTCACTGTGTCACTGACTGACCCCTCGATAGTGCGGCCCTGTCACTGACTGACCCCTCGATAGTGCGGCCCTGTCACTGTGTCACTGACTGACCCCTCGATAGTGCGGCCCTGTCACTGTGTCACTGACTGACCCCTCGATAGTGCGGCCCTGTCACTGTGTCACTGACTGACCCCTCGATAGTGCGGCCCTGTCACTGTGTCACTGACTGACTGACCCCCTCGATAGTGCGGCCCTGTCACTGTGTCACTGACTGACTGACCCCTCGATAGTGCGGCCCTGTCACTGTGTCACTGACTGACTGACCCCCTCGATAGTGCGGCCCTGTCACTGTGTCACTGACTGACTGACCCCTCGATAGTGCGACCCTGTCACTGTGTCACTGACTGACTGACCCCTCGATAGTGCGGCCCTGTCACTGAGTCACTGACTGACCCCCACGATAGTGCGGCCCTGTCACTGTGTCACTGACTGACCCCTCGATAGTGCGGCCCTGTCACTGTGTCACTGACTGACCCCTCGATAGTGCGGCCCTGTCACTGTGTCACTGACTGACTGACCCCTCGTTAGTGCGGCCCTGTAACTGTGTCACTGACTGACCCCTCGATAGTGCGGCCCTGTCACTGTGTCACTGACTGACTGACCCCTCGATAGTGCGGCCCTGTCACTGTGTCACTGACTGACCCCTCGATAGTGCGGCCCTGTCACTGTGTCAGTGACTGACTGACCCCTCGATCGTGTGGCCCTGTCACTGTGTCACTGACTGACCCCTCGATCGTGCGGCCCTGTCACTGTGTCACTGACTGACTGACCCCTCGATAGTGCGGCCCTGTCTCTGTGTCACTGACTGACCCCTCGATAGTGCGGCCCTGTCACTGTGTCACTGACTGACCCCTCGATAGTGCGGCCCTGTCACTGTGTCACTGACTGACTGACCCCTCGATAGTGCGGCCCTGTCACTGTGTCACTGACTGACCCCTCGATAGTGCGGCCCTGTCTCTGTGTCACTGACTGACCCCTCGATAGTGCGGCCCTGTCACTGTGTCACTGACTGACCCCTCGATAGTGCGGCCCTGTCACTGTGTCACTGACTGACCCCTCGATAGTGCGGCCCTGTCACTGTGTCACTGACTGACCCCTCGATAGTGCGGCCCTGTCTCTGTGTCAGTGACTGACCCCTCGATAGTGCGGCCCTGTCACTGTGTCAGTGACTGACCCCTCGATAGTGCGGCCCTGTCACTGTGTCAGTGACTGACTGACCCCTCGATAGTGCGGCCCTGTCACTGTGTCACTGACAGACCCCTCGATAGTGCGGCCCTGTCACTGTGTCACTGACTGACTGACCCCTCGATAGTGCGGCCCTGTCACTGTGTCACTGACTGACCCCTCGACACTGCGGCCCTGTCACTGTGTCACTGACTGACCCTCGAGAGTGCGGCCCTGTCACTGTGACACTGACTGACTGACCCCTCGATAGTGCGGCCCTGTCACTGTGTCACTGACTGACCCCTCGATAGTGCGGCCCTGTCACTGTGTCACTGACTGACTGACCCCCTCGATAGTGCGGCCCTGTCACTGTGTCACTGACTGACTGACCCCTCGATAGTGCGGGCCTGTCACTGTGTCACTGACTGACCCCTCGATAGTGCGGCCCTGTCACTGTGTCACTGACTGACACCTCGATAGTGCGGCCCTGTCACTGTGTCACTGACTGACCCCTCGATAGTGCGGCCCTGTCACTGTGTCACTGACTGACCCCTCGATAGTGCGGCCCTGTCACTGTGTCACTGACTGACCCCTCGATAGTGCGGCCCTGTCACTGTGTCACTGACTGACCCCTCGATAGTGCGGCCCTGTCACTGTGTCACTGACTGACTGACCCCTCGATAGTGTGGCCCTGTCACTGTGTCACTGACTGACCCCTCGACACTGCGGCCCTGTCACTGTGTCACTGACTGACCCCTCGATAGTGCGGCCCTGTCACTGTATCACTGACTGACCGACCCCTCGATAGTGCGGCCCTGTCACTGTGTGACTGACTGACCCCTCGATAGTGCGGCCCTGTCACTGTGTCACTGACTGACCCCTCGATAGTGCGGCCCTGTCACTGTGTCACTGACTGACTGACCCCTCGATAGTGCGGCCCTGTCACTGTGTCACTGACTGACCCTCGATAGTGCGGCCCTGTCACTGTGTCACTGACTGACCCCTCGATAGTGCGACCCTGTCACTGTGTCACTGACTGACCCCTCGATAGTGCGGCCCTGTCACTGACTGACTGACCCCTCGATAGTGCGGCCCTGTCACTGTGTCACTGACTGACCCCTCGATAGTGCGGCCCTGTCACTGTGTCACTGACTGACCCCTCGATCGTGCGGCCCTGTCACTGTGTCACTGACTGACCCCACGATAGTGCGGCCCTGTCACTGTGTCACTGACTGACCCCTCGATAGTGCGGCCCTGTCACTGTGTCACTGACTGACCCCTCGATAGTGCGGCCCTGTCACTGTGACACTGACTGACCCCTCGATAGTGCAGCCCTGTCACTGAGTCACTGACTGACCCCTCGATAGTGCGGCCCTGTCACTGTGTCACTGACTGACTGACCCCTCGGTAGTGCGGCCCTGTCACTGTGTCACTGACTGACTGACCCCTCGATAGTGCGGCCCTGTCACTGTGACACTGACTGACCACTCGATAGTGCGGCCCTGTCACTGTGTCACTGACTGACCCCTCGATAGTGCGGCCCTGTCACTGTGACACTGACTGACCCCTCGATAGTGCGGCCCTGTCACTGTGTCACTGACTGACCCCTCAATAGTGCGGCCCTGTCACTGTGTCACTGACTGACCCCTCGATAGTGCGGCCCTGTCACTGTGTCACTGACTGACCCCTCGATAGTGCGGCCCTGTCACTGTGTCACTGACTGACCCCTCGATAGTGCGGCCCTGTCACTGTGTCACTGACTGACCCCTCGATAGTGCGGCCCTGTCACTGTGTCACTGACTGACCCCTCGATAGTGCGGCCCTGTCACTGTGTCACTGACTGACTGACCCCTCGATAGTGCGGCCCTGTCACTGTGTCACTGACTGACTGACCCCTCGATAGTGCGGCCCTGTCACTGTGTCACTGACTGACCCCTCGATAGTGCGGCCCTGTCACTGTGTCACTGACTGACCCCTCGATAGTGCGGCCCTGTCACTGTGTCACTGACTGACCCCTCGATAGTGCGGCCCTGTCACTGTGTCACTGACTGACCCCTCGATAGTGCGGCCCTGTCACTGTGTCACTGACTGACCCCTCGATAGTGCGGCCCTGTCACTGTGTCACTGACTGACCCCTCGATAGTGCGGCCCTGTCACTGTGTCACTGACTGACCCCTCGATAGTGCGGCCCTGTCACTGTCACTGACTGACCCCTCGATAGTGCGGCCCTGTCACTGTGTCACTGACTGACCCCCTCGATAGTGCGGCCCTGTCACTGTGTCACTGACTGACCCCTCGATAGTGCGGCCCTGTCTCTGTGTCACTGACTGACCCCTCGATAGTGCGGCCCTGTCACTGAGTCACTGACTGACCCCCTCGATAGTGAGGCCCTGTCACTGTGTCACTGACTGACCCCTCGATAGTCCGACCCTGTCACTGTGTCACTGACTGACCCCTCGATAGTGCGGCCCTGTCACTGTGTCACTGACTGACCCCTCGATAGTGCGGCCCTGTCACTGTGACACTGACTGACCCCTCGATAGTGCGGCCCTGTCACTGTGTCACTGACTGACCCCCTCGATAGTGCGGCCCTGTCACTGTGTCACTGACTGACCCCTCGATAGTGCGGCCCTGTCACTGTGTCACTGACTGACCCCTCGATAGTGCGGCCCTGTCACTGTGTCACTGACCCATCGATAGTGCGGCCCTGTCACTGTGTCACTGACTGACCTCTCGATAGTGCGGCCCTGTCACTGTGTCACTGACTGACCCCTCGATAGTGCGGCCCTGTCACTGTGTCACTGACTGACTGACCCCTCGATAGTGCGGCCCTGTCACTGTGTCACTGACTGACTGACCCCCTCGATAGTGCGGCCCTGTCACTGTGTCACTGACTGACTGACCCCTCGATAGTGCGGCCCTGTCACTGTGTCACTGACTGACTGACCCCCTCGATAGTGCGGCCCTGTCACTGTGTCACTGACTGACCCCTCGATAGTGCGGCCCTGTCACTGTGTCACTGACTGACCCCTCGATAGTGCGGCCCTGTCACTGTGTCACTGACTGACTGACCCCTCGATAGTGCGGCCCTGTCACTGTGTCACTGACTGACCCCTCGATAGTGCGGCCCTGTCACTGTGTCACTGACTGACCCCTCGATAGTGCGGCCCTGTCACTGTGTCACTGACTGACCCCTCGATAGTGCGGCCCTGTCACTGTGTCACTGACTGACCCCTCGATAGTGCGGCCCTGTCACTGTGTCACTGACTGACCCCTCGATAGTGCGGCCCTGTCACTGTGTCACTGACTGACCCCTCGATAGTGCGGCCCTGTCACTGTGTCACTGACTGACCCCTCGATAGTGCGGCCCTGTCACTGTGACACTGACTGACCCCTCGATAGTGCGGCCCTGTCACTGTGACACTGACTGACCCCTCGATAGTGCGGCCCTGTCACTGTGTCACTGACTGACCCCCTCGATAGTGCGGCCCTGTCACTGTGTCACTGACTGACCCCTCGATAGTGCGGCCCTGTCACTGTGTCACTGACTGACCCCTCGATAGTGCGGCCCTGTCACTGTGTCACTGACCCATCGATAGTGCGGCCCTGTCACTGTGTCACTGACTGACCTCTCGATAGTGCGGCCCTGTCACTGTGTCACTGACTGACCCCTCGATAGTGCGGCCCTGTCACTGTGTCACTGACTGACTGACCCCTCGATAGTGCGGCCCGGTCACTGTGTCACTGACTGACTGACCCCTCGATAGTGCGGCCCTGTCACTGTGTCACTGACTGACCCCTCGATAGTGCGGCCCTGTCACTGTGTCACTGACTGACTGACCCCTCGATAGTGCGGCCCGGTCACTGTGTCACTGACTGACCCCTCGATAGTGCGGCCCTGTCACTGTGTCACTGACTGACCCCTCGATAGTGCGGCCCTGTCACTGTGTCACTGACTGACCCCTCGATAGTGCGGCCCTGTCACTGTGTCACTGACTGACCCCTCGATAGTGCGGCCCTGTCACTGTGTCACTGACTGACTGACCCCTCGATAGTGCGGCCCTGTCACTGTGTCAGTGACTGACCCCTCGATCGTGCGGCCCTGTCACTGTGTCACTGACTGACTGACCCCTCGATAGTGCGGCCCTGTCTCTGTGTCACTGACTGACCCCTCGATAGTGCGGCCCTGTCTCTGTGTCACTGACTGACCCCTCGATAGTGAGGCCCTGTCACTGTGTCACTGACTGACTGACCCCTCGATAGTGCGGCCCTGTCACTGTGTCACTGACTGACCCCTCGATAGTGAGGCCCTGTCACTGTGTCACTGACTGACTGACCCCTCGATAGTGCGGCCCTCTCACTGTGTCACTGACTGACCCCTCGATAGTGTGGCCCTGTCACTGTGTCACTGACTGACTGACCCCTCGATAGTGAGGCCCTGTCACTGTGTCACTGACTGACTGACCCCTCAATAGTGCGGCCCTGTCACTGTGTCACTGACTGACCCCTCGATAGTGCGGCCCTGTCACTGTGTCACTGACTGACTGACCCCTCGATAGTGCGGCCCTGTCACTGTGTCACTGACTGACCCCTTGATAGTGCGGCCCTGTCACTGTGTGACTGACTGACTGACCCCTCGATAGTGCGGCCCTGTCACTGTGTCACTGACTGACCCCTCGATAGTGCGGCCCTGTCACTGTGTCACTGACTGACCCCTCGATAGTGCGGGCCCTGTCACTGTGTCACTGACTGACCCCTCGATAGTGCGGTCCTGTCACTGTGTCAGTGACTGACTGACCCCTCGATAGTGCGGCCCTGTCACTGTGTCACTGACTGACCCCTCGATAGTGCGGCCCTGTCACTGTGTCACTGACTGACCCTCGATAGTGCGGCCCTGTCACTGTGTCACTGACTGACCCCTCGATAGTGCGGCCCTGTCACTGTGTCACTGACTGACCCCTCGATAGTGCGGCCCTGTCACTGTGTCACTGACTGACCCCTCGATAGTGCGGCCCTGTCACTGTGTCACTGACTGACCCCTCGATAGTGCGGCCCTGTCACTGTGTCACTGACTGACTGACCCCCTCGATAGTGCGGCCCTGTCACTGTGTCACTGACTGACTGACCCCTCGATAGTGCGGCCCTGTCACTGTGTCACTGACTGACTGACCCCCTCGATAGTGCGGCCCTGTCACTGTGTCACTGACTGACTGACCCCTCGATAGTGCGACCCTGTCACTGTGTCACTGACTGACTGACCCCTCGATAGTGCGGCCCTGTCACTGAGTCACTGACTGACCCCCACGATAGTGCGGCCCTGTCACTGTGTCACTGACTGACCCCTCGATAGTGCGGCCCTGTCACTGTGTCACTGACTGACCCCTCGATAGTGCGGCCCTGTCACTGTGTCACTGACTGACTGACCCCTCGATAGTGCGGCCCTGTAACTGTGTCACTGACTGACCCCTCGATAGTGCGGCCCTGTCACTGTGTCACTGACTGACCCCTCGATAGTGCGGCCCTGTCACTGTGTCAGTGACTGACTGACCCCTCGATCGTGTGGCCCTGTCACTGTGTCACTGACTGACCCCTCGATCGTGCGGCCCTGTCACTGTGTCACTGACTGACTGACCCCTCGATAGTGCGGCCCTGTCTCTGTGTCACTGACTGACCCCTCGATAGTGCGGCCCTGTCTCTGTGTCAGTGACTGACCCCTCGATAGTGCGGCCCTGTCACTGTGTCAGTGACTGACCCCTCGATAGTGCGGCCCTGTCACTGTGTCAGTGACTGACTGACCCCTCGATAGTGCGGCCCTGTCACTGTGTCACTGACTGACCCCTCGATAGTGCGGCCCTGTCACTGTGTCACTGACTGACTGACCCCTCGATAGTGCGGCCCTGTCACTGTGTCACTGACTGACCCCTCGACACTGCGGCCCTGTCACTGTGTCACTGACTGACCCTCGAGAGTGCGGCCCTGTCACTGTGACACTGACTGACTGACCCCTCGATAGTGCGGCCCTGTCACTGTGTCACTGACTGACCCCTCGATAGTGCGGCCCTGTCACTGTGTCACTGACTGACTGACCCCCTCGATAGTGCGGCCCTGTCACTGTGTCACTGACTGACTGACCCCTCGATAGTGCGGGCCTGTCACTGTGTCACTGACTGACCCCTCGATAGTGCGGCCCTGTCACTGTGTCACTGACTGACACCTCGATAGTGCGGCCCTGTCACTGTGTCACTGACTGACCCCTCGATAGTGCGGCCCTGTCACTGTGTCACTGACTGACCCCTCGATAGTGCGGCCCTGTCACTGTGTCACTGACTGACCCCTCGATAGTGCGGCCCTGTCACTGTGTCACTGACTGACCCCTCGATAGTGCGGCCCTGTCACTGTGTCACTGACTGACTGACCCCTCGATAGTGTGGCCCTGTCACTGTGTCACTGACTGACCCCTCGATAGTGCGGCCCTGTCAGTGTGTCACTGACTGACCCCTCGATAGTGCGGCCCTGTCACTGTGTCACTGACTGACTGACCCCTCGATAGTGCGGCCCTGTCACTGTGTCACTGACTGACTGACCCCTCGATAGTGCGGCCCTGTCACTGTGTCACTGACTGACCCCTCGATAGTGCGGCCCTGTCACTGTGTCACTGACTGACCCCTCGATAGTGCGGCCCTGTCACTGTGTCACTGACTGACCCCTCGATAGTGCGGCCCTGTCACTGTGTCACTGACTGACCCCTCGATAGTGCGGCCCTGTCACTGTGTCACTGACTGACCCCTCGATAGTGCGGCCCTGTCACTGTGTCACTGACTGACCCCTCGATAGTGCGGCCCTGTCACTGTGTCACTGACTGACCCCTCGATAGTGCGGCCCTGTCACTGTCACTGACTGACCCCTCGATAGTGCGGCCCTGTCACTGTGTCACTGACTGACCCCCTCGATAGTGCGGCCCTGTCACTGTGTCACTGACTGACCCCTCGATAGTGCGGCCCTGTCTCTGTGTCACTGACTGACCCCTCGATAGTGCGGCCCTGTCACTGAGTCACTGACTGACCCCCTCGATAGTGAGGCCCTGTCACTGTGTCACTGACTGACCCCTCGATAGTGCGACCCTGTCACTGTGTCACTGACTGACCCCTCGATAGTGCGGCCCTGTCACTGTGACACTGACTGACCCCTCGATAGTGCGGCCCTGTCACTGTGTCACTGACTGACCCCCTCGATAGTGCGGCCCTGTCACTGTGTCACTGACTGACCCCTCGATAGTGCGGCCCTGTCACTGTGTCACTGACTGACCCCTCGATAGTGCGGCCCTGTCACTGTGTCACTGACCCATCGATAGTGCGGCCCTGTCACTGTGTCACTGACTGACCTCTCGATAGTGCGGCCCTGTCACTGTGTCACTGACTGACCCCTCGATAGTGCGGCCCTGTCACTGTGTCACTGACTGACTGACCCCTCGATAGTGCGGCCCGGTCACTGTGTCACTGACTGACTGACCCCTCGATAGTGCGGCCCTGTCACTGTGTCACTGACTGACCCCTCGATAGTGCGGCCCTGTCACTGTGTCACTGACTGACTGAACCCTCGATAGTGCGGCCCGGTCACTGTGTCACTGACTGACCCCTCGATAGTGCGGCCCTGTCACTGTGTCACTGACTGACCCCTCGATAGTGCGGCCCTGCCACTGTGTCACTGACTGACCCCTCGATAGTGCGGCCCTGTCACTGTGTCACTGACTGACCCCTCGATAGTGCGGCCCTGTCACTGTGTCACTGACTGACTGACCCCTCGATAGTGCGGCCCTGTCACTGTGTCACTGACTGACCCCTCGATAGTGCGGCCCTGTCACTGTGTCAATGACTGACCCCTCGATAGTGCGGCCCTGTCACTGTGTCACTGACTGACCCCTCGATAGTGCGGCCCTGTCACTGTGTCACTGACTGACCCCCTCGATAGTGCGGCCCTGTCACTGACTGACCCCTCGATAGTGCGGCCCTGTCACTGTGACTCTGACTGACCCCTCGATAGTGCGGCCCTGTCACTGTGTCACTGACTGACCCCTCGATAGTGCGGCCCTGTCACTGTGTCACTGACTGACTGACCCCTCGATAGTGCGGCCCTGTCACTGTGTCACTGACTGACCCCTCGATAGTGCGGCCCTGTCACTGTGTCACTGACTGACCCCTCGATAGTACGGCCCTGTCACTGTGTCACTGACTGACCCCCTCGATAGTGCGGCCCTGTCACTGTGTCACTGACTGACCCCTCGATAGTACGGCCCTGTCACTGTGTCACTGACTGACCCCTCGATAGTGCGGCCCTGTCACTGTGTCACTGACTGACCCCTCGATAGTGCGGCCCTGTCACTGAGTCACTGACTGACCCCTCGATAGTGCGGCCCTGTCACTGTGTCACTGACTGACCCCTCGATAGTGCGGCCCTGTCACTGTGTCACTGACTGACTGACCCCTCGATAGTGCGGCCCTGTCACTGTGTCACTGACTGACTGACCCCTCGATAGTGCGGCCCTGTCACTGTGTCACTGACTGACCCCTCGACACTGCGGCCCTGTCACTGTGTCACTGACTGACCCTCGAGAGTGCGGCCCTGTCACTGTGACACTGACTGACTGACCCCTCGATAGTGCGGCCCTGTCACTGTGTCACTGACTGACCCCTCGACACTGCGGCCCTGTCACTGTGTCACTGACTGACCCTCGAGAGTGCGGCCCTGTCACTGTGACACTGACTGACTGACCCCTCGATAGTGCGGCCCTCTCACTGTGTCACTGACTGACCCCTCGATAGTGCGGCCCTGTCACTGTGTCACTGACTGACCCCCTCGATAGTGCGGCCCTGTCACTGTGTCACTGACTGACCTCTCGATAGTGCGGCCCTCTCACTGTGTCACTGACTGACCCCTCGATAGTGCGGCCCTGTCACTGTCACTGACTGACCCCTCGATAGTGCGGCCCTGTCACTGTGTCACTGACTGACCCCCTCGATAGTGCGGCCCTGTCTCTGTGTCACTGACTGACCCCTCGATAGTGCGGCCCTGTCACTGTGTCACTGACTGACCCCTCGATAGTGCGACCCTGTCACTGTGTCACTGACTGACCCCTCGATAGTGCGGCCCTGTCACTGTGACACTGACTGACCCCTCGATAGTGCGGCCCTGTCACTGTGTCACTGACTGACCCCCTCGATAGTGCGGCCCTGTCACTGTGTCACTGACTGACCCCCTCGATAGTGAGGCCCTGTCACTGTGTCACTGACTGACCCCTCGATAGTGCGACCCTGTCACTGTGTCACTGACTGACCCCTCGATAGTGCGGCCCTGTCACTGTGACACTGACTGACCCCTCGATAGTGCGGCCCTGTCACTGTGTCACTGACTGACCCCCTCGATAGTGCGGCCCTGTCACTGTGTCACTGACTGACCCCTCGATAGTGCGGCCCTGTCACTGTGTCACTGACTGACCCCTCGATAGTGCGGCCCTGTCACTGTGTCACTGACCCATCGATAGTGCGGCCCTGTCACTGTGTCACTGACTGACCTCTCGATAGTGCGGCCCTGTCACTGTGTCACTGACTGACCCCTCGATAGTGCGGCCCTGTCACTGTGTCACTGACTGACTGACCCCTCGATAGTGCGGCCCGGTCACTGTGTCACTGACTGACTGACCCCTCGATAGTGCGGCCCTGTCACTGTGTCACTGACTGACCCCTCGATAGTGCGGCCCTGTCACTGTGTCACTGACTGACTGAACCCTCGATAGTGCGGCCCGGTCACTGTGTCACTGACTGACCCCTCGATAGTGCGGCCCTGTCACTGTGTCACTGACTGACCCCTCGATAGTGCGGCCCTGTCACTGTGTCACTGACTGACCCCTCGATAGTGCGGCCCTGTCACTGTGTCACTGACTGACCCCTCGATAGTGCGGCCCTGTCACTGTGTCACTGACTGACTGACCCCTCGATAGTGCGGCCCTGTCACTGTGTCACTGACTGACCCCTCGATAGTGCGGCCCTGTCACTGTGTCAATGACTGACCCCTCGATAGTGCGGCCCTGTCACTGTGTCACTGACTGACCCCTCGATAGTGCGGCCCTGTCACTGTGTCACTGACTGACCCCCTCGATAGTGCGGCCCTGTCACTGACTGACCCCTCGATAGTGCGGCCCTGTCACTGTGACTCTGACTGACCCCTCGATAGTGCGGCCCTGTCACTGTGTCACTGACTGACCCCTCGATAGTGCGGCCCTGTCACTGTGTCACTGACTGACTGACCCCTCGATAGTGCGGCCCTGTCACTGTGTCACTGACTGACCCCTCGATAGTGCGGCCCTGTCACTGTGTCACTGACTGACCCCTCGATAGTACGGCCCTGTCACTGTGTCACTGACTGACCCCCTCGATAGTGCGGCCCTGTCACTGTGTCACTGACTGACCCCTCGATAGTACGGCCCTGTCACTGTGTCACTGACTGACCCCTCGATAGTGCGGCCCTGTCACTGTGTCACTGACTGACCCCTCGATAGTGCGGCCCTGTCACTGAGTCACTGACTGACCCCTCGATAGTGCGGCCCTGTCACTGTGTCACTGACTGACCCCTCGATAGTGCGGCCCTGTCACTGTGTCACTGACTGACTGACCCCTCGATAGTGCGGCCCTGTCACTGTGTCACTGACTGACTGACCCCTCGATAGTGCGGCCCTGTCACTGTGTCACTGACTGACCCCTCGACACTGCGGCCCTGTCACTGTGTCACTGACTGACCCTCGAGAGTGCGGCCCTGTCACTGTGACACTGACTGACTGACCCCTCGATAGTGCGGCCCTGTCACTGTGTCACTGACTGACCCCTCGACACTGCGGCCCTGTCACTGTGTCACTGACTGACCCTCGAGAGTGCGGCCCTGTCACTGTGACACTGACTGACTGACCCCTCGATAGTGCGGCCCTCTCACTGTGTCACTGACTGACCCCTCGATAGTGCGGCCCTGTCACTGTGTCACTGACTGACCCCCTCGATAGTGCGGCCCTGTCACTGTGTCACTGACTGACCTCTCGATAGTGCGGCCCTCTCACTGTGTCACTGACTGACCTCTCGATAGTGCGGCCCTCTCACTGTGTCACTGACTGACCCCTCGATAGTGCGGCCCTGTCACTGTGTCACTGACTGACGCCCTCGATAGTGCGGCCCTGTCACTGTGACACTGACTGACCCCTCGATAGTGCGGCCCTGTCACTGACTGACCCCTCGATAGTGCGGCCCTGTCACTGTGTCACTGACTGACTGACCCCTCGATAGTGCGGCCCTGTCACTGTGACGCTGACTGACCCCTCGATAGTGCGGCCCTGTCACTGAGTCACTGACTGACCCCTCGATAGTGCGGCCCTGTCACTGTGTCACTGACTGACTGACCCCTCAATAGTGCGGCCCTGTCACTGTGTCACTGACTGACCCCTCGATAGTGCGGCCCTGTCACTGTGTCACTGACTGACTGACCCCTCGATAGTGCGGCCCTGTCACTGTGTCACTGACTGACTGACCCCTCGATAGTGCGGCCCTGTCACTGTGTCACTGACTGACCCCTCGATAGTGCGGCCCTGTCACTGTGTCACTGACTGACCCCTCGATAGTGCGGCCCTGTCACTGTGTCACTGACTGACCCCTCGATAGTGCGGCCCTGTCACTGTGTCACTGACTGACCCCTCGATAGTGCGGCCCTGTCACTGTGTCACTGACTGACCCCTCGATAGTGCGGCCCTGTCACTGTGTCACTGACTGACCCCTCGATAGTGCGGCCCTGTCACTGTGTCACTGACTGACCCCTCGATAGTGCGGCCCTGTCACTGTGTCACTGACTGACCCCTCGATAGTGCGGCCCTGTCACTGTGTCACTGACTGACCCCCTCGATAGTGCGGCCCTGTCACTGTGTCACTGACTGACCCCTCGATAGTGCGGCCCTGTCTCTGTGTCACTGACTGACCCCTCGATAGTGCGGCCCTGTCACTGAGTCACTGACTGACCCCCTCGATAGTGAGGCCCTGTCACTGTGTCACTGACTGACCCCTCGATAGTGCGACCCTGTCACTGTGTCACTGACTGACCCCTCGATAGTGCGGCCCTGTCACTGTGTCACTGACTGACCCCTCGATAGTGCGGCCCTGTCACTGTGACACTGACTGACCCCTCGATAGTGCGGCCCTGTCACTGTGTCACTGACTGACCCCCTCGATAGTGCGGCCCTGTCACTGTGTCACTGACTGACCCCTCGATAGTGCGGCCCTGTCACTGTGTCACTGACTGACCCCTCGATAGTGCGGCCCTGTCACTGTGTCACTGACCCATCGATAGTGCGGCCCTGTCACTGTGTCACTGACTGACCTCTCGATAGTGCGGCCCTGTCACTGTGTCACTGACTGACCCCTCGATAGTGCGGCCCTGTCACTGTGTCACTGACTGACTGACCCCTCGATAGTGCGGCCCGGTCACTGTGTCACTGACTGACTGACCCCTCGATAGTGCGGCCCTGTCACTGTGTCACTGACTGACCCCTCGATAGTGCGGCCCTGTCACTGTGTCACTGACTGACTGACCCCTCGATAGTGCGGCCCGGTCACTGTGTCACTGACTGACCCCTCGATAGTGCGGCCCTGTCACTGTGTCACTGACTGACCCCTCGATAGTGCGGCCCTGTCACTGTGTCACTGACTGACCCCTCGATAGTGCGGCCCTGTCACTGTGTCACTGACTGACCCCTCGATAGTGCGGCCCTGTCACTGTGTCACTGACTGACCCCTCGATAGTGCGGCCCTGTCACTGTGTCACTGACTGACCTCTCGATAGTGCGGCCCTCTCACTGTGTCACTGACTGACCCCTCGATAGTGCGGCCCTGTCACTGTCACTGACTGACCCCTCGATAGTGCGGCCCTGTCACTGTGTCACTGACTGACCCCCTCGATAGTGCGGCCCTGTCTCTGTGTCACTGACTGACCCCTCGATAGTGCGGCCCTGTCACTGAGTCACTGACTGACCCCCTCGATAGTGAGGCCCTGTCACTGTGTCACTGACTGACCCCTCGATAGTGCGACCCTGTCACTGTGTCACTGACTGACCCCTCGATAGTGCGGCCCTGTCACTGTGACACTGACTGACCCCTCGATAGTGCGGCCCTGTCACTGTGTCACTGACTGACCCCCTCGATAGTGCGGCCCTGTCACTGTGTCACTGACTGACCCCTCGATAGTGCGGCCCTGTCACTGTGTCACTGACTGACCCCTCGATAGTGCGGCCCTGTCACTGTGTCACTGACTGACTGACCCCTCGATAGTGCGGCCCGGTCACTGTGTCACTGACTGACCCCTCGATAGTGCGGCCCTGTCACTGTGTCACTGACTGACTGAACCCTCGATAGTGCGGCCCGGTCACTGTGTCACTGACTGACCCCTCGATAGTGCGGCCCTGTCACTGTGTCACTGACTGACCCCTCGATAGTGCGGCCCTGTCACTGTGTCACTGACTGACCCCTCGATAGTGCGGCCCTGTCACTGTGTCACTGACTGACCCCTCGATAGTGCGGCCCTGTCACTGTGTCACTGACTGACTGACCCCTCGATAGTGCGGCCCTGTCACTGTGTCACTGACTGACCCCTCGATAGTGCGGCCCTGTCACTGTGTCAATGACTGACCCCTCGATAGTGCGGCCCTGTCACTGTGTCACTGACTGACCCCTCGATAGTGCGGCCCTGTCACTGTGTCACTGACTGACCCCCTCGATAGTGCGGCCCTGTCACTGACTGACCCCTCGATAGTGCGGCCCTGTCACTGTGACTCTGACTGACCCCTCGATAGTGCGGCCCTGTCACTGTGTCACTGACTGACCCCTCGATAGTGCGGCCCTGTCACTGTGTCACTGACTGACTGACCCCTCGATAGTGCGGCCCTGTCACTGTGTCACTGACTGACCCCTCGATAGTGCGGCCCTGTCACTGTGTCACTGACTGACCCCTCGATAGTACGGCCCTGTCACTGTGTCACTGACTGACCCCCTCGATAGTGCGGCCCTGTCACTGTGTCACTGACTGACCCCTCGATAGTACGGCCCTGTCACTGTGTCACTGACTGACCCCTCGATAGTGCGGCCCTGTCACTGTGTCACTGACTGACCCCTCGATAGTGCGGCCCTGTCACTGAGTCACTGACTGACCCCTCGATAGTGCGGCCCTGTCACTGTGTCACTGACTGACCCCTCGATAGTGCGGCCCTGTCACTGTGTCACTGACTGACTGACCCCTCGATAGTGCGGCCCTGTCACTGTGTCACTGACTGACTGACCCCTCGATAGTGCGGCCCTGTCACTGTGTCACTGACTGACCCCTCGACACTGCGGCCCTGTCACTGTGTCACTGACTGACCCTCGAGAGTGCGGCCCTGTCACTGTGACACTGACTGACTGACCCCTCGATAGTGCGGCCCTGTCACTGTGTCACTGACTGACCCCTCGACACTGCGGCCCTGTCACTGTGTCACTGACTGACCCTCGAGAGTGCGGCCCTGTCACTGTGACACTGACTGACTGACCCCTCGATAGTGCGGCCCTCTCACTGTGTCACTGACTGACCCCTCGATAGTGCGGCCCTGTCACTGTGTCACTGACTGACCCCCTCGATAGTGCGGCCCTGTCACTGTGTCACTGACTGACCTCTCGATAGTGCGGCCCTCTCACTGTGTCACTGACTGACCTCTCGATAGTGCGGCCCTCTCACTGTGTCACTGACTGACCCCTCGATAGTGCGGCCCTGTCACTGTGTCACTGACTGACCCCCTCGATAGTGCGGCCCTGTCACTGTGACACTGACTGACCCCTCGATAGTGCGGCCCTGTCACTGACTGACCCCTCGATAGTGCGGCCCTGTCACTGTGTCACTGACTGACTGACCCCTCGATAGTGCGGCCCTGTCACTGTGACGCTGACTGACCCCTCGATAGTGCGGCCCTGTCACTGAGTCACTGACTGACCCCTCGATAGTGCGGCCCTGTCACTGTGTCACTGACTGACTGACCCCTCGATAGTGCGGCCCTGTCACTGTGTCACTGACTGACCCCTCGATAGTGCGGCCCTGTCACTGTGTCACTGACTGACTGACCCCTCGATAGTGCGGCCCTGTCACTGTGTCACTGACTGACTGACCCCTCGATAGTGCGGCCCTGTCACTGTGTCACTGACTGACCCCTCGATAGTGCGGCCCTGTCACTGTGTCACTGACTGACCCCTCGATAGTGCGGCCCTGTCACTGTGTCACTGACTGACCCCTCGATAGTGCGGCCCTGTCACTGTGTCACTGACTGACCCCTCGATAGTGCGGCCCTGTCACTGTGTCACTGACTGACCCCTCGATAGTGCGGCCCTGTCACTGTGTCACTGACTGACCCCTCGATAGTGCGGCCCTGTCACTGTGTCACTGACTGACCCCTCGATAGTGCGGCCCTGTCACTGTGTCACTGACTGACCCCTCGATAGTGCGGCCCTGTCACTGTGTCACTGACTGACCCCCTCGATAGTGCGGCCCTGTCACTGTGTCACTGACTGACCCCTCGATAGTGCGGCCCTGTCTCTGTGTCACTGACTGACCCCTCGATAGTGCGGCCCTGTCACTGAGTCACTGACTGACCCCCTCGATAGTGAGGCCCTGTCACTGTGTCACTGACTGACCCCTCGATAGTGCGACCCTGTCACTGTGTCACTGACTGACCCCTCGATAGTGCGGCCCTGTCACTGTGTCACTGACTGACCCCTCGATAGTGCGGCCCTGTCACTGTGACACTGACTGACCCCTCGATAGTGCGGCCCTGTCACTGTGTCACTGACTGACCCCCTCGATAGTGCGGCCCTGTCACTGTGTCACTGACTGACCCCTCGATAGTGCGGCCCTGTCACTGTGTCACTGACTGACCCCTCGATAGTGCGGCCCTGTCACTGTGTCACTGACCCATCGATAGTGCGGCCCTGTCACTGTGTCACTGACTGACCTCTCGATAGTGCGGCCCTGTCACTGTGTCACTGACTGACCCCTCGATAGTGCGGCCCTGTCACTGTGTCACTGACTGACTGACCCCTCGATAGTGCGGCCCGGTCACTGTGTCACTGACTGACTGACCCCTCGATAGTGCGGCCCTGTCACTGTGTCACTGACTGACCCCTCGATAGTGCGGCCCTGTCACTGTGTCACTGACTGACTGACCCCTCGATAGTGCGGCCCGGTCACTGTGTCACTGACTGACCCCTCGATAGTGCGGCCCTGTCACTGTGTCACTGACTGACCCCTCGATAGTGCGGCCCTGTCACTGTGTCACTGACTGACCCCTCGATAGTGCGGCCCTGTCACTGTGTCACTGACTGACCCCTCGATAGTGCGGCCCTGTCACTGTGTCACTGACTGACTGACCCCTCGATAGTGCGGCCCTGTCACTGTGTCACTGACTGACCCCTCGATAGTGCGGCCCTGTCACTGTGTCAATGACTGACCCCTCGATAGTGCGGCCCTGTCACTGTGTCACTGACTGACCCCTCGATAGTGCGGCCCTGTCACTGTGTCACTGACTGACTGACCCCTCGATAGTGCGGCCCTGTCACTGTGTCACTGACTGACCCCTCGATAGTGCGGCCCTGTCACTGTGTCACTGACTGACTGACCCCTCGATAGTGCGGCCCGGTCACTGTGTCACTGACTGACCCCTCGATAGTGCGGCCCTGTCACTGTGTCACTGACTGACCCCTCGATAGTGCGGCCCTGTCACTGTGTCACTGACTGACCCCTCGATAGTGCGGCCCTGTCACTGTGTCACTGACTGACCCCTCGATAGTGCGGCCCTGTCACTGTGTCACTGACTGACTGACCCCTCGATAGTGCGGCCCTGTCACTGTGTCACTGACTGACCCCTCGATAGTGCGGCCCTGTCACTGTGTCAATGACTGACCCCTCGATAGTGCGGCCCTGTCACTGTGTCACTGACTGACCCCTCGATAGTGCGGCCCTGTCACTGTGTCACTGACTGACCCCCTCGATAGTGCGGCCCTGTCACTGACTGACCCCTCGATAGTGCGGCCCTGTCACTGTGACTCTGACTGACCCCTCGATAGTGCGGCCCTGTCACTGTGTCACTGACTGACCCCTCGATAGTGCGGCCCTGTCACTGTGTCACTGACTGACTGACCCCTCGATAGTGCGGCCCTGTCACTGTGTCACTGACTGACCCCTCGATAGTGCGGCCCTGTCACTGTGTCACTGACTGACCCCTCGATAGTACGGCCCTGTCACTGTGTCACTGACTGACCCCCTCGATAGTGCGGCCCTGTCACTGTGTCACTGACTGACCCCTCGATAGTACGGCCCTGTCACTGTGTCACTGACTGACCCCCTCGATAGTGCAGTCCGGTCACTGTGTCACTGACTGACTGACCCCTCGATAGTGCGGCCCTGTCACTGTGTCACTGACTGACCCCTCGATAGTACGGCCCTGTCACTGTGTCACTGACTGACCCCTCGATAGTGCGGCCCTGTCACTGTGTCACTGACTGACCCCTCGATAGTGCGGCCCTGTCACTGAGTCACTGACTGACCCCTCGATAGTGCGGCCCTGTCACTGTGTCACTGACTGACCCCTCGATAGTGCGGCCCTGTCACTGTGTCACTGACTGACTGACCCCTCGATAGTGCGGCCCTGTCACTGTGTCACTGACTCACTGACCCATCGATAGTGCGGCCCTGTCACTGTGTCACTGACTGACCCCTCGATAGTGCGGCCCTGTCACTGACTGACTGACCCCTCGATAGTGCGGCCCTCTCACTGTGTCACTGACTGACCCCTCGATAGTGCGGCCCTCTCACTGTGTCACTGTCTGATACCACATGATAGTGCGTCCCTCTCACTGTGTCAGTGACTGACCTCTCGATAGTGCGGCCCTCTCACTGAGTCACTGACTGACCCCTCGATAGTGCGGCCCTGTCACTGAGTCACTGACTGACCCCTCGATAGTGCGGCCCTCTCACTGTGTCACTGTCTGATAACACATGATAGTGCGGCCCTCTCACTGTGTCACTGACTGACTGACCCCTCGATAGTGCGGCCCTCTCACTGTGTCACTGTCTGATACCACATGATAGTGCGTCCCTCTCACTGTGTCAGTGACTGACCTCTCGATAGTGCGGCCCTCTCACTGAGTCACTGACTGACCCCTCGATAGTGCGGCCCTCTCACTGAGTCACTGACTGACCCCTCGATAGTGCGGCCCTGTCACTGAGTCACTGACTGACCCCTCGATAGTGCGGCCCTGTCACTGTGTCACTGACTGACTGACCCCTCGATAGTGCGGCCCTCTCACTGTGTCACTGACTGACCCCTCGATAGTGCGGCCCTGTCACTGTGTCACTGACTGACCCCTCGATAGTGCGGCCCTCTCACTGTGTCACTGACTGACCCCTCGATAGCGCGGCCCTGTCACTGTGTCACTGACTGACCCCTCGATAGTGCGGCCCTGTCACTGTGTTACTGACTGACTCCTCGATAGTGCGGCCCTGTCACTGTCAATGTCTGACCCCTCGATAGTGCGGCCCTCTCACTGTGTCACTGACTGACCCCTCGATAGTGCGGCCCTGTCACTGTGTCACTGACTGACCCCTCGATAGTGCGGCCCTCTCACTGTGTCACTGACTGACCCCTCGATAGCGCGGCCCTGTCACTGTGTCACTGACTGACCCCTCGATAGTGCGGCCCTGTCACTGTGTCACTGACTGACCCCTCGATAGTGCGGCCCTCTCACTGTGTCACTGACTGACCCCTCGATAGTGCGGCCCTCTCACTGTGTCACTGTCTGATACCACATGATAGTGCGGCCCTCTCACTGTGTCACTGACTGATACCACATGATAGTGCGGTGCTAGTAACGCTCTCTCCCCCCCCCCCCCCCCCCCTCCACTCTCCACCTCCTGCAGCATCTACAAAAAGGCCGGACTGAAGGAGAAGCGCGAGGTCACCTACCTTGTGGCGAAAAGGGGCGCCGGCCGCAAGGTCAGCCGGCCGGCCGGGGTCAAGGGCCAATTCCGTGTGGTGGACGCCCGGATGAAGAAGGACGCGAGGAAGATGGCGCAAGGCGGCAGAGGCAAAGGGAAGAGGAAAACCAAGTAGGAGACGCGACCCTCGTCTCCAGAATCCTGGCCCTTAACCCGTGTCCCGCGGGGAGAGTGAGGTGTGAGGTTCACCCCCCCCCCCCGCCCCCCCCCCCCCCCCCCCCAACGTCAGCCTCACTTCGAGGCAAGAATTCCAGATTTCAAATCCTCTTCAGTTCGTGAAGAGTTGTTTTGCGGCCTTGTCCCTGAATGGCCTGCCTCACATTTTTAAAGATTTTCTCTCCCCCCCCCCCCCCCTCTCTCTCAGCCCCCCATGCGAACCCCGAGGATGGAGGCAACTCGGCCCACAGTTCCTGCCCTGCCATTGGATAAGATGGAGGCCGATCTGATTGTGACCGCGACTCCACGTTGCCGCTGACCCCCCCCCCCCCCCGATCTTGCACTCCCCTCACGTTAATCAGGAATCTCTCCAGCTCCGTCTTAAAAATATTCCCAGATTCTGCTCCCGCTGCCATTTTTGAGGGACGAGGGTTCCGGAGACTCCCCAGCCCCCGAGAGAAAACATTCCTCCCCATCTCCGTTTCAAATGGGCGACCCCTTATTTTTAAAGCGTCGCCCGAATAAATTCTCTCGTCGCCTTCAACGCCCGATGGACGGTCGGGTGCCCCTCAAAGCGACTTCCCGACACGAGCGTCATCCTGCGCGCAGCTTGGCGTCGGCGGCCATTTTGAATGACGCGGGCACCTTGGTGTTGGTGGCCATTTTGAATGACGCGGGCACCTTGGCGGCGGCCATTCTGAATGACGTGGGCAGCTTGGTGTCAGCGGCCATTTTGAATGACGCGGGCAGCTTGGCGGCGGCGGCCATTTTGAATGACGCGGGCAGCTTGGCGTCGGCGGCCATTTTGAATGACGCGTGCAGCTCGCCAGCTTCCCCCACAGGGACGTACGGGGCCCGGATTTAGGGCAAGCAGCTGAAAACTTTTACATCCACTTGTTGAAAATAAATGTATATATTTCTTAAAGGGTTGATATGTACGAGAGCACCAAGAATCCTTTGGGTGTATCGCTGTTTGTTGGCGAACTTGACAGCGGACAATATATTTTTATTGGCAATTGCCTGCTGCTGACGGATGTTCTTTCCCCGTGGACCCTTGAATGTCTGTGATGTGATGAAATTCAGATTAAAGACTTTATTTGTGCCAAACACGTTGCTCCGTGCATCGAATACCTCAGGAGTCCCAAAGGGATGGGTTCCGCTCCTTGGCGCTGTTGAAGACGGGACGGTGGTGTCGGGGTAAGATTCTCGCTTCGGTTGTTCTGCTCCGCCAGTTGGTGAGAGATCCCGGGTTCAAATCCCCGACGGGCCCTTTGATGTTGTTTCTTATTGTGGCCGGCACAGTGGTTAGCACTGCCGCTTCAGCACAGCTGCAGGGTCCCGGGTTCGATTCCCGGGCTTGGTTAACTGTCCGTGCGGAGTCTGCGCGTTCTCCCCCGTGTGTGCGTGGGTTTCCTCCGGGTGCTCCGGTTTCCTCCCACAGTCCAAAGATGTGCAGGTTAGGTGGATTCTTTTTTAAAAAAAATAAAAAATATTTTATTGAAAATTTTTGGCCAACCATCACAGTACATTGTGTATCCTTTACACAATAATATAACAGTATAAATAACAATGACCTGTTTTATAAACAAAAAATAAATAATATCTAACAAAAAACGAAAACTAACTCTAAATGGCAACTGCCTTGTCTCAGATAAACACTCTCCAAAAATATGATTTGACAGTCCGATATACAATTAACTATAGCAACAACCTATACATATTATACATACATAATAACGGACCTGAGAGTCCTTCTGGTTCTCCCCTCCCCTCCCCCCCCCCCCCCCCCCCCCCCCCCCGGGTTGCTGCTGCTGCCTTCTTCTTTTCCATTCCCTCCATCTTTCTGTGAGGTATTCGACGAACGGTTGCCACCGCCTGGTGAAACCTTGAGCCGATCCCCTTAGGACGAACTTAATCCGTTCCAGCTTTATAAACCCTGCCATGTCATTTATCCAGGTCTCCACCCCCGGGGGCTTGGCTTCCTTCCACATCAACAGTATCCTGCGCCGGGCTACTAGGGACGCAAAGGCCAAAACATCGGCCTCTCTCGCCTCCTGCACTCCCGGCTCTTCTGCAACCCCAAATATAGCCAACCCCCAGCCTGGCTCGACCTGGACCCCCACTACTTTCGAAAGCACCTTTGTCACCCCCACACAAAACCCCTGTAGTGCCGGGCATGACCAGAACATGTGGGTATGATTCGCTGGGCTTCTCGAGCATCTCGCACACCTATCCTCTACCCCAAAAAATTTACTGAGCCGTGCTCCAGTCATATGCGCCCTGTGTAACACCTTAAATTGTATCAGGCTTAGCCTGGCACACGAGGACGATGAGTTTACCCTACTTACGGCATCCGCCCACAGCCCCTCCTCAATCTCCTCCCCCAGCTCTTCTTCCCATTTCCCTTTCAGCTCATCTACCATGATCTCCCCCTCGTCCCTCATTTCCCTATATATATCTGACACCTTACCGTCCCCCACCCATGTCTTTGAGATCACTCTATCCTGCACCTCCTGCGTCGGGAGCTGCGGGAATTCCCTCACCTGTTGCCTCGCAAAAGCCCTTAGTTGCATATACCGGAATGCATTCCCTTGGGGCAACCCATAATTCTCGGTCAGCGCTCCCAGACTTGCAAACTTCTCATCCACAAACAGATCTTTCAATTGTGTTACTCCTGCTCTTTGCCATATTCCAAATCCCCCATCCATTTTCCCCGGGGCAAACCTATGATTATTTCTTATCGGGGACCCCACCAAGGCTCCCGTCTTTCCCCTATGCCGTCTCCACTGTCCCCAAATTTTCAAAGTCGCCACCACCACCGGGCTTGTGGTGTATTTCTTCGGTGAGAACGGCAATGGGGCCGTCACCATAGCTTGTAGGCTAGTCCCCCTACAGGACGCCCTCTCCAATCTCTTCCACGCCGCTCCCTCCTCTTCTCCCATCCACTTACTCACCATTGAGATATTGGCGGCCCAGTAGTACTCACTTAGGCTCGGTAGTGCCAGCCCCCCCCTATCCCTACTACGCTGTAAAAATCCCTTCCTCACTCTCGGGGTCTTCCCGGCCCACACAAAACTCATGATACTTTTTCAATCCTTTTGAAAAAAGCCTTCGTGATCACCACCGGGAGGCACTGAAACACAAAGAGGAATCTCGGGAGGACCACCATTTTAACCGCCTGCACCCTACCTGCCAATGACAGGGATACCATGTCCCATCTCTTGAAATCCTCCTCCATTTGTTCCACCAACCGCGTTAAATTTAACCTATGCAATGTACCCCAATTCTTGGCTATCTGGATCCCCAAGTAACGAAAGTCCCTCGTTACCTTCCTCAACGGTAAATCCTCTATTTCTCTGCTCTGCTCCCCTGGATGCACCACAAACAACTCACTTTTCCCCATGTTCAGCTTATACCTTGAAAAATCCCCAAACTCCCCAAGTATCCGCATTATCTCTGGCATCCCCTCCGCCGGGTCCGCCACATATAGCAACAAATCATCCGCATACAGAGATACCCGGTGTTCTTCTCCTTCCCTGAGTACTCCCTTCCACTTCCTGGAACCCCTCAATGCTATTGCCAGGGGCTCAATCGCCAGTGCAAACAATAATGGGGACAGAGGGCATCCCTGCCTTGTCCCTCTATGGAGCCGAAAGTATGCAGATCCCCATCCATTCGTGACCACACTCGCCATCGGGGCCCTATACAGCTACTGTACCCATCTGATATACCCATCTCCAAAGCCAAATCTCCTCAGCACCTCCCACAAATAATCCCACTCCACTCTATCAAATGCTTTCTCGGCATCCATCGCCACCACTATCTCCGCTTCCCCCTCTGGTGGGGGCATCATCATTACCCCTAGCAGCCTCCGTATATTCGTATTCAGCTGTCTCCCCTTCACAAACCCAGTCTGGTCCTCGTGGACCACCCCCGGGACCCAGTCCTCTATCCTCATTGCCATTACCTTGGCCAGAATCTTAGCGTCTACGTTCAGGAGGGAAATAGGCCTATAGGACCCGCATTGCAGCGGGTCTTTTTCCTTCTTTAGGAGGAGCGATATCGTTGCCTCTGACCTAGTCGGGGGCAGCTGCCCCCTTTCCCTCGCCTCATTAAAGGTTCTCGTCAGTAGCGGGGCCAGCAAGTCCACATATTTCCTATAAAATTCAACTGGAAATCCATCCGGTCCCAGAGCCTTCCCCGCCTGCATGCTCCTAATTCCTTTCACTACTTCCTCTATTTTGATCTGTGCTCCCAGTCCCACCCTCTCCTGCTCCTCCACCTTAGGAAATTCCAGCTGGCCCAGAAAGCCCATCATTCTCTCCTTCCCATCCGGGGGTTGAGCTTCGTATAATCTTTTATAAAATGCCTTGAACACTCCATTCACTCTCTCCGCTCCCCGCTCCATCTCTCCTTCCTCATCCCTCACTCCCCCTATTTCCCTCGCTGCTCCCCTTTTCCTCAATTGGTGGGCCAGTAACCTGCTCACCTTCTCCCCACATTCGTACTGTACACCCTGTGCCTTCCTCCACTGTGCCTCTGCAGTACCCGTTGTCAGCAAGTCAAATTCTACATGTAGCCTTTGCCTCTCCGTGTACAGTCCCTCCTCCGGTGCCTCCGCATATTGCCTGTCCACCCTCAGAAGTTCTTGCAGCAACCGCTCCTGTTCCCTACTCTCCTGCTTTCCTTTATGTGCCCTTATTGATATCAGCTCCCCTCTAACCACTGCCTTCAGCGCCTCCCAGACCACTCCCACCTGGACCTCCCCATTATCATTGAGTTCCAAGTACTTTTCAATGCACCCCCTCACCCTTAGACATCCGCCCTCATCTGCCATTAGTCCCATGTCCATTCTCCAGGGTGGACGCCGTTCTTTTTCCTCCCCTATCTCCAAGTCCACCCAGTGTGGAGCGTGATCCGAAATGGCTATAGCCGTATACTCCGTTCCCCTCACCTTCGGGATCAACGCCCTTCCCAAAACAAAAAAGTCTATTCGCGAATAGACTTTGTGGACATAGGAGAAAAACGAAAACTCCTTACTCCTAGGTCTGCTAAATCTCCACGGGTCTACTCCTCCCATCTGCTCCATAAAATCTTTAAGTACCTTGGCTGCTGCCGGCCTCCTTCCAGTCCTGGACCTCGACCTGTCCAGCCCTGGTTCCAACACCGTATTAAAATCTCCCCCCATTACCAACTTTCCCACCTCTAGGTCCAGGATGCGTCCTAGCATACGCCTCATAAAATTGGCATCATCCCAGTTCGGGGCATATACGTTTACCAAAACCACCGTCTCCCCCTGTAATTTGCCACTCACGATCACGTATCTGCCCCCGCTATCCGCCACTATAGTCTTTGCCTCAAACATTACCCGCTTCCCCACTAATATAGCCACCCCCCTGTTTTTCGCATCTAGCCCCGAATGAAACACCTGCCCCACCCATCCTCTGCGTAGTCTAACCTGGTCTATCAGTTTCAAGTGCGTCTCCTGTAACATAACCACGTCTGCCTTAAGTTTCTTAAGGTGTGCGAGTACCCTTGCCCTTTTTATCGGCCCGTTCAGCCCTCTCACATTCCACGTGATCGGCCCGGTTGGGGGGCTTTTTACCCCCCCCCCCCCCTTGTCGATTAGCCATCCCCTTTTTCCAGCTCCTCCCCCGGTTCCCACGCAGCTGTGTGTCCCCCAGGCGGTGCCCCCCCGCCCACCCCACCCCATACCAGCTCCCCCCTCTCCCCACCAGCAGCAACCCAATAATCCCCCCCCCCCCCCCCCCCCCCCGCTAGATCCCCCACTAGCGTAGTTACACCCCCCATGTTGCTCCCAGAAGTCAGCAAGCTCTGGCTGACCCCGGCTTCCCCCCGTGACCTCGGCTCGCACCGTTCGACGCCCCCTCCTTCCTGCTTCCCTATTCCCGCCATGATTATCATAGCGCGGGAACCGAGCCCGCGCTTCCCCCTTGGCCCCGCCCCCAATGGCCAATGCCTCCTTTCCTCCCCCCACCACCACCTGTGGAAGAGAGAAAAGTTACCACATCGCAGGATTAATAACATAAAACTCCTCTTTCCCCCCTTTTTAACCCCCCTATTCGCCCCACCACTTTGTTTCAAACGTTCTTTTTAATAACCCGATCATTCCAATTTTTCTTCCACGATAAAAGTCCACGCCTCATCCGCCGTCTCAAAGTAGTGGTGCTTCCCTTGGTATGTGACCCACAGTCTTGTCGGTTGCAGCATCCCGAATTTTATCTTTTTGTGAAGCACCGCCTTGGCCCGATTAAATCTCGCCCTCCTTCTCGCCACCTCCGCACTCCAGTCTTGGTATACGCGGATCACCGCGTTCTCCCACCTACTGCTCCGAGTTTTCTTTGCCCATCTAAGGACCATCTCTCTGTCTTTAAAACGGAGGAATCTCACCACGATGGCTCTGGGAATTTCTCCTGCTCTCGGTCCTCGCGCCATCACTCGGTATGCTCCCTCCACCTCCAGCGGACCCGCCGGGGCCTCCGCTCCCATTAATGAGTGCAGCATCGTGCTCACATATGCCCCGACGTCCGCTCCCTCCGCACCTTCAGGAAGACCAAGAATCCTTAAGTTATTCCTCCTCGCGTTGTTCTCCAGCACCTCCAGTCTTTCCACACATCGTTTATGGTGTGCCTCGTGCATCTCCGTCTTCACCACCAGGCCCTGTATGTCGTCCTCATTCTCGGCTGCCTTTGCCTTCACGACCCGAAGCTCCCGCTCCTGGGTCTTTTGCTCATCCTTTAGCCCTTCGATCGCCTGTAATATCGGGGCCAACAGCTCTTTCTTCATCTCCTTTTTGAGTTCTTCCACACAGCATTTCAAGAACTCTTGTTGTTCAGGGCCCCATGTTAAACTGCCACCTTCCGACGCCATCTTGGTTTTTGCTTGCCTTCCTTGCCGCTGCTCTAAGGGATCCACTGCAATCCGGCCACTTTCCTCTCCTTTTTCCATTCGTATCCAGGGGGAATTCCCTTCTGGTTTACCGCACAGCGTTTTTAACCGTTAAAATTGCCGTTGGGGCTCCTATTAAGAGCCCAAAAGTCCGTTCCACCGGGAGCTGCGAAACGTGCGACTTAGCTGATCATCGCCGCACCCGGAAGTCGGTTACGTGGATTCTAAGTTGCCCTTAGTGTCCTAAATTGGTGGGGTGACTGGGTTATGGGGATAGGGTGGAGGTGTTGACCTTGGGTGGGGTGCTCTTTCCAAGAGCCGGTGCAGACTCGATGGGCCGAATGGCCTCCTTCTGCACTGTAAATTCTAAATCCCGAAAGACGTGCTGTTAGGTGAATTTGACGTTCAGACTTCTCCCTCTGTGTTCCCGAACAGGCGCCGGAGTGTGGCGACTAGGGGCTTTTCACAGTAACTTCATAGTTTCATAGAATTTACAGCGCAGAAGGAGGCCATTCGGCCCATCGAGACTGCACCGGCCCTTGGAAAGAGCACCCCACCCAAGGTAAACACCTCCACCCTATCCCCATAACCCAGTAACCCCACCCAACACTAAGGGCAATTTTGGACACTAAGGGCAATTTATCATGGCCAATCCACCTAACCTGCACATCTTTGGACTGTGGGAGGAAACCGGAGCACCCGGAGGAAACCCACGCACACACGGGGAGAGCGTGCAAACTCCGCACAGACAGTGACCCAGCGGGGAATTGAACCCGGGACCCTGGTGCTGTGAAGCAACTGTGCTAACCACTGTGCTGCCCGGTCTTGTGACAAAGGTTATTATTATTATAAAAGTGTCTCTGCTCCAGAGGCCCGAATTTAAGTTCCGCACACCTGCCTTCAAAAAATGTTGGCTCAACTCCAACCACCTGAAGGGAGCGACCAATTGTGGGCAAGAAATCCTGGACAGGCCAGGAATGACCGTTCCCGTCAACCTGGGTTAGCGACTGTCCGGTTGCTTTTGGTGAGCCAACCTCGTAGACGTCCAAACCACATCTCCAAGAGTCTAGAAGCTTCCGCAACATTTAGTCGCGTGACTGTCGCCAACGAGGTTAACCGAGCGATTGACAGCAGAACCTGACCCCGAGCAACGTGAGATGTTCGAACAGCTGACCAAAGTCTCGGTGGAAAGGGGCGCTTTGCGGAGCGTCTTGAAGGGTGGAGAGAGGTGGAGGGGCGGGAGTCGCAGAGATCGAGAGACCAGGCAGCTGGAGGTACGGACGACAAAGGAGAGATTAAAATCGGGGAGACTCAAAAGAGGCCGGGATTGAGGTACTGCGAGGTCTGTAGGAGGTTTCCGAGACAGGGAGAGTTGTAGGGGCTGGAGGAGGTTACAGAGATAGGGAGGGTTGTAGGGGCTGGAGGAGGTTACAGAGATAGGGAGGATTGTAGGGGCTGGAGGAGGTTACAGAGATAGGGAGGGTTGTGGGGGCTGGAGGAGGTTACAGAGATAGGGTTGTCGGTGCTTAAGGAGGTTTCTGAGATAGGGAGGGTTGTATGGACTGGAGGAGGTTACAGAGATGGGGAGGGTTGCAGGGACTGGAGGAGGTTACAGAGATAGGGAGGGTTGTAGGGGCTGGAGGAGGTTACAGAGATAGTTATAGTTGGGGCTGGAGGAGGTTACAGAGATAGGGAGGGTTGTAGGTGCTGGGGGAGGTTACAGAGACGGAGGGTTGTCGGGGCTGGAGGAGGTTACAGCGATAGGGAGGGTTGGGTCTGGAGGAGGTTACAGTGACGGGGAGGGTTGTAGGGGCTGGAGGAGGTTACAGAGATTGGGAGGGTTGTAGGTGCTGGAGGAGGTTACAGAAATAAGGGAGGGTTGCAGTGGCTGGAGGTGGTTACAGAGATGGGGAGGGTTGTAGGGGCTGGAGGAGGTTACAGAGATAGGGAGGGTTGTAGGGGCTGGAGGAGGTTACAGAGATAGGGAGGGTTGTAGGGGCTGGAGGAGGTTACATAGATTGGGAGAATTGTAGGGGCTGGAGGAAGTTACAGAAATCGGGAAGGTTGTAGGGATTGCAGGAGGTTACAGAGATAGGGAGGGTTGTAGGGGCTGGAGGAAGTTACAGAAATCGGGACGGTTGTAGGGATTGCAGGAGGTTACAGAGATAGGGAGGGTTGTAGGGGCTGGAGGAAGTTACAGAAATAGTGAGGGTTGTAGGGGCTGGAGGAGGTTACAGAGATAGTGAGGGTTGTAGGGGCTGGAGGAGGTTACAGAGAGAGGGACGGTTGACTGGGCTGGAGGAGGTTACAGAGATCGGGAGGGTTGTAGGGGCAGGAGTATGTTACAGAGATAGGGAGGGTTGTAGGGGCTGGAGGAGGTTACATCGACAGGGTTGTAGAGGCTGGAGGAATTTACAGAGATAGGGAGGGGTGTAGGGGCTGGGGGAGGTTACTGAGATAGGGAGGGGTGTAGGGACTGGAGGAGGTTACAGGGATAGGGAGAGTTGTAGGTGCTGGAGGTGGTTTCAGAGATAAGGAGGTTTGTAGCGGCTGGAGGTTACAGAGATAGGGAGGGCTGTAGGGGCTGGAGGACGTTACAGAGATAGGGAGGGTTGTAGGGGCTGCAGGCAGTTACAGAGATAGGGAGGGTTGTAGGGGCTGGAGGCGGTTACATAGATAAGGGAGGGTTGTATGGGCTGGAGAAGGTTACAGAGATAGGGAGGGTTGTAGGGGCTGGAGGATTTACAGAGATAGGGAGGGTTGTAGGTGCTGGAGGAGGTTACAGGGATAGGGAGAGTTGTAGGTGCTGGAGGTGGTTTCAGAGATAAGGAGGTTTGTAGCGGCTGGAGGTTACAGAGATAGGGAGGGCTGTAGGGGTTGCAGGAGGTTACAGGGATAGGGAGGGATGTAGGGACTGGAGGAGGTTACAGAGATCGGGAGGGTTGTGGGGCAGGAGGAGGTTACATAGATTGGGAGAATTGTGGGGGCTGGAGGGAGTTACAGAGATGGGGAGGGTTGTAGGGGCTGGAGGAGGTTACAGAGATAGGGAGGGTTGTAGGTGCTGGAGGAGGTTACAGAGATAAGGGAGGGTTGTAGAGGATGCAGGAGGTTACATAGATAAGGGTGGGTTGTGGGGGCTGGAGGAGGTTACAGAGATGGGGCGGGTTGTGGAGCAGGAGGAGGTTACAGAGATCGGGAGGGTTGTAGGGGCTGGAGGAGGTTACAGAGATGGGGAGGGTTGTAGGGGCTGGAGGAGGTTACAGAGATAGGGAGAATTGTAGGGGCTGGAGGAAGTTACAGAAATCGGGAAGGTTGTAGGGGCTGGAGGAGGTTACAGAGATAGGGAGGGTTGTAGGTGCTGGAGGAGGTTACAGAGATAAGGGAGGGTTGTAGAGGATGGAGGAGGTTACATAGATAAGGGTGGGTTGTGGGGGCTGGAGGAGGTTACAGAGATGGGGCGGGTTGTGGAGCAGGAGGAGGTTACAGAGATCGGGAGGGTTGTAGGGGCTGCAGGAGGTTACAGAGATAGGGAGGGGTGTAGGGACTGGGGGAGGTTACAGAGTTAGGGAGGGGTGTAGGGACTGGAGGAGGTTACAGGGAGAGGGAGGGTTGTGGGGGCTGGAGGAGGTTACAGAGATAGGGTGGGTTGGAGGGACTGGAGGTGGGTTACAGAGATAGGGAGGAGTGTAGGGGCGGGATGAGGTTGCAGTTATCGGGAGGATTGTCGGGGCTGGAGGAGGTTACAGAGATAGGGAGGGTTGTAGGGGCTGGAGGAGGTTACAGAGGTAGGGAGGATTTTCGGGACTGGAGGACGTTACAGAGATAGGGAGGGTTGTAGGGGCAGGAGGAGGTTACAGAGATAGGGAGGGTTGTAGAGGCTCGGGGAGGTTACAGAGATATGGAGGGTTTTAGGGGCTGGGGGAGGTTACAGAGGTAGGGAGGGGTGTAGGGACTGGAGGAGGTTACAGGGAGAGGGAGGGTTGTGGGGGCTGGAGGAGGTTACAGAGATAGGGAGGGGTGTTGGGACTGGAGGAGGTTACAGGGATAGGGAGGGTTGTTGGGGCTGGAGGCGTTTACAGAGATAGGGAGGGGTGTCGGGACTGGAGGAGGTGACAGGGATAGGGAGGGTTGTAGGGGCTGGAGGAGTTACAGAGATAGGGAGGGTTGTAGGGGCTGGAGGAGGTTACAGAGATAGGGAGGTTTGTAGGGGCAGGAGGAGGTTACTGATGTAGGGAGGGATGTAGGGACTGGGGGAGGTTACAGAGATAGGGAGGGTTGTGGGGGCTGGAGGAGGATACAGAGATAGGGTTGTCGGTGCTTTAGGAGGTTTCTGAGATAGGGAGGGTTGTATGGACTGGAGGAGGTTACAGAGATGGGGAGGGTTGCAGGGACTGGAGGAGGTTTCATGAGATAGGGAGGGTTGTATGGACTGGAGGAGGTTACAGAGATGGGGAGGGTTGCAGGGACTGGAGGAGGTTACAGAGATAGGGAGGGTTGTAGGTGCTGGGGGAGGTTACAGAGACGGAGGGTTGTCGGGGCTGGAGGAGGTTACAGCGATAGGGAGGGTTGGGTCTGGAGGAGGTTACAGTGACGGGGAGGGTTGTAGGGGCTGGAGGCTGTTACAGAGATCGGGAGCGTTGTAGGGGCTGGAGGAGGTTACAGAGATTGGGAGGGTTGTAGGTGCTGGAGGAGGTTACAGAAATAAGGGAGGGTTGCAGTGGCTGGAGGTGGTTACAGAGATGGGGAGGGTTGTAGGGGCTGGAGGAGGTTACATAGATTGGGAGAGTTGTAGGGGCTGGAGGAGGTTACAGAGATAGGGAGGGTTGTAGGGGCTGGAGGAAGTTACAGAAATAGTGAGGGTTGTAGGGGCTGGAGGAGCTTACAGAGATAGTGAGGGTTGTAGGGGCTGGAGGAGGTTACAGAGAGAGGGACGGTTGACGGGGCTGGAGGAGGTTACAGAGATCGGGAGGGTTGTAGGGGCAGGAGTATGTTACAGAGATAGGGAGGGTTGTAGGGGCTGGAGGAGGTTACATCGACAGAGGGTTGTAGAGGCTGGAGGAATTTACAGAGATAGGGAGGGGTGTAGGGGCTGGGGGAGGTTACTGAGATAGGGAGGGGTGTCGGGACTGGAGGAGGTTACAGGGATAGGGAGAGTTGTAGGTGCTGGAGGTGGTTTCAGAGATAGGGAGGTTTGTAGCGGCTGGAGGTTACAGAGATAGGGAGGGCTGTAGGGGCTGGAGGACGTTACAGAGATAGGGAGGGTTGTAGGGGCTGGAGGCAGTTACAGAGATCGGGAGCGTTATAGGGGCTGGAGAAGGTTACAGAGACAGGGAGGGTTGTAGGTGCTGTAGGAGGTTACAGAGATAAGGGAGGGTTGCAGTGGCTGGAGGTGGTTACAGCGATAGGGAGGGTTGTAGCGGCTGGAGGAAGTTACAGAGCTAGTTATAGTTGTTGGGGCTGGAGGAGGTTACAGAGATGGGGAGGGTTGTAGGGGCAGGAGGAGGTTTCTGAGATAGGGAGGGTTGTAGGGGCTGGAGGAGGTTGCATAGATAAGGGAGGGTTGTGGGGCAGGAGGAGGTTACAGAGATAAGGGAGGGTTGTAGGGGCTGGGGGAGGTTACAGAGATAGTTATAGTTGTTGGGGCTGCAGGAGGTTACAGAGATAGGGACGGTTGTAAGGGCTGGGGGAGGTTACAGAGACAGTGAGGGTTGTCGGGGCTGGAGGAGGTTACAGAGATAGGGAGGGTTGGGTCTGGAGGAGGTTACAGTGACGGGGAGGGTTGTTGGGGCTGGAGGCAGTTACAGAGATCGGGAGCGTTGTAGGGGCTGGAGGACGTTACAGAGATTGGGAGGGTGGTAGGTGCTGGAGAAGGTTACAGAGAGAGGGAGGGTTGTAGGTGCTGGAGGAGGTTACAGAAATAAGGGAGGGTTTTAGGGGCTTGAGATGGTTACAGAGATGGGGAGGGTTGTAGGGGCTGGAGGAGGTTACAGAGATATGGAGGGTTGTAGGGTCTGGAGGAGGTTACAGAGATAGGGAGGGTTGTAGGGGCTGGAGGAGGTTACAGAAATAGGGAGGGCTGTAGGGGCTGGAGGAGGTTACAGAGATAGTGAGGGTTGTAGGGGCTGGAGGAGGTTACAGAGATAGGGTTGACGGGGCTGGAGGAGGTTACAGAGATAGGGAGGGTTGACGGGGCTGGAGGAGGTTACAGAGATCGGGAGAGGTGTAGGGGCAGGAGGATGTTACAGAGATAGGGAGGGTTGTAGGGGCTGGAGGAGGTTACGTAGACAGAGGGTTGTAGAGGCTGGAGGAATTTACAGGGATAGGGAGGGGTGTAGGGGCTGGGGGAGGTTACAGAGATAGGGAGGGGTGTAGGGACTGGAGGAGGTTACAGGGATAGGGAGTGTTGTCAGGGCTGGAGGAGGTTACAGAGAGAGGGAGTGTTGTAGGTGCTGGAGGAGGTTACAGAGATAAGGGAGGGTTGCAGTGGGTGGAGGAGGTTCCAGAGATAGTTATAGTTGTTGGGGCTGGAGGAGGTTACAGAGATAGGGAGGGTTGTCAGGGCTGGGGGAGGTTACAGAGATAGGGAGGGTTGGGTCTGGAGGAGGTTACAGTGACGGGGAGGTTTGTAGGGGCTGGAGGCAGTTACAGAGATTGGGAGCGTTGTAGGGGCTGGAGGAGGTTACAGAGATTTGGAGGGTTGTAGGTGCTGGAGGAGGTTACAGAGAGTGGGAGGGTTGTAGGTGCCGGAGGAGGTTACAGAGATAGGGAGGGTTGTAGGGGCTGGAGGAGATTACAGACATAGGGAGGGTTGTAGGGGCTGGAGAAGGTTACAGAGATAGTGAGGGTTGTAGGGGCTGAAGCAGGTTACAGAGATAGGGAGGGTTGTAGGGGCTGGAGGAGGTTACAGAGATAGGGAGGGTTGTCGAGGCAGGAGGAGGTGACAGAGATAGGGAGGGTTGTAGGGGCTGGAGGAGGTTACAGAGACGGGGAGTGTTGTAGGGGCTGGGGGAGGTTGCAGATACTAGGAGTGTTGTCGGGGCTGGAGGAGGTTACAGAGATAGGGAGGATTGGGTCTGGAGGCGGTTACAGTGATGGGGAGGGTTGTAGCGGCTGGAGGAGGTTACAGAGATAGGGAGGGATGTAGGGGCTGGAGGACGTTACCGAGATAGGGAGGGTTGTAGAGGCTGGAGGCAGTTACAGAGATCGGGAGCGTTGTAGGGGCTGTTGGAGGTTACAGAGAGAGGGAGGGTTGTAGGTGCTGGAGGAGGTTACAGAGATAAGGGAGGGTTGCCGTGGCTGAAGGTGGTTACAGTGATAGGGAGGGTTGTTGGGGCTGGAGGAGGTTACAGAGATAGGGAGGGTTATAGGTGCTGGAGGAGGTTTCTGAGATAGGGAGGGTTGTAGAGGCTCGAGGCGGTTACATAGATAAGGGAGGGTTGTAGGGGCTGGAGGAGGTTACATAGATAAGGGAGGGTTGTGGGGCAGGAGGAGGTTACATAGATTGGGAGAATTGTAGGGGCTCGAGGAAGTTACAGAGATAGGGAAGGTTGTAGGGACTGGAGGAGGTTACAGAGATAGGGAGGGTTGTAGGGGCTGGAGGAGGTTACAGAGATAGGGAGGATTGTAGGGGCTGGAGGAGGTTACATAGATTGGGAGAATTGTAGGGGCTCGAGGAAGTTACAGAGATAGGGAAGGTTGTAGGGACTGGAGGAGGTTACAGAGATAGGGAGGGTTGTAGGGGCTGGAGGAGGTTACAGAGATAGGGAAGGTTGTCGGGACTGGAGGAGGTTACAGAGAGAGGGAGGGTTGTGGGGCAGGAGGAGGTTACATAGATAGGGAGGATTGTAGGGGCTGGAGGAAGTTACAGATTGGGAAGGTTGTTGGGACTGGAGTATGTTACAGAGGGAGGGAGGGCTGTACGGACTGGAGGAGGTTACAGAGGTAGGGAGGGTTGCAGAAGGTTTCTGAGATAGGGAGGGTTGTAGGGGCTGGAGGCGGTTACAGAGATAGGGAGGGTTGTAGGGGCTGGAGGATTTACAGAGATAGAGAGTGTTGTAGGGGTTGCAGGAGGTTACAGGGATAGGGAGGGATGTAGGGACTGGAGGAGGTTACAGAGATCGGGAGGGTTGTAGGGGCTGGAGGAGGTTACAGAGATAAGGAGGGATGTAGGGACTGGAGGATGTTGCAAGGATAAGAGGGTTGTGGGGCAGGAGGAGGTTACATAGATTGGGAGAATTGTGGGGGCTGGAGGGAGTTACAGAGATCGGGAGGGTTGTAGGGGCTGGAGGAGGTTACAGAGATAGGGAGGGTTGTAGGTGCTGGAGGAGGTTACAGAGATAAGGGAGGGTTGTAGAGGATGGAGGAGGTTACATAGATAAGGGTGGGTTGTGGGGGCTGGAGGAGGTTACAGAGATGGGGCGGGTTGTGGAGCAGGAGGAGGTTACAGAGATCGGGAGGGTTGTAGGGGCTGGAGGAGGCTACAGAGATAGGGAGGGTTGTATGGGCTGGAGACGGTTACAGGGATAGGGAGGGTTGTAGTGGTTGGAGGAGGTTACAGGGAGAGGGAGGGTTGTAGGGGCTGGAGGTGGTTACAGAGATAGGGAGGGTTGTAGGGTCTGGAGGTGGTTACAGAGATAGGGAGGGTTGTAGGGTCTGGAGGTGGTTACAGAGATAGGGAGGAGTGTAGGGGCGGGATGAGGTTGCAGTTATCGGGAGGATTGTCGGGGCTGGAGGAGGTTACAGAGGTAGGGAGGATTTTCGGGACTGGAGGACGTTACAGAGATAGGGAGGGTTGTAGGGGCAGGAGGAGGTTACAGAGATAGGGAGGGTTGTAGAGGCTCGGGGAGGTTACAGAGATATGGAGGGTTGTGGGGGCTGGAGGAGGTTACAGTGATAGGGAGGGGTGTTGGGACTGGAGGAGTTTACAGGGATAGGGAGGGTTGTTGGGGCTGGAGGCGTTTACAGAGATAGGGAGGGGTGTCGGGACTGGAGGATGTGACAGGGATAGGGAGGGTTGTAGGGGCTGGAGGAGGTTACGGAGATAGGGAGGTTTGTAGGGGCAGGAGGAGGTTACTGAGGTAGGGAGGGTTGTAGGGACTGGGGGAGGTTAGAGATAGGGAGGGTTGTAGGGGCTGGGGGTGGTTACAGAGATAGGGAGGGTTGTAGTGGCTGGAGGAGGTTACAGAGATAGGGAGGGTTGTAGGGGCTGGAGGAGGTCACAGAGAAAGGGTGGGTTCTAGGGGTTGGAGGAGGTTACAGAGATAGGGAGGGTTATAGGCTCTGGAGAAAGTTACGGAGATAGGGAGGGTTGTAGGGACTGGGGGAGGTTAGAGATAGGGAGGGTTGTAGGGGCTGGAGGAGGTTACAGAGATAGGGAGGGTTGTAGGGGCTGGAGGAGGTTACAGAGATAGGGAGGGTTGTAGCGGCTGGAGGAGGTTACAGAGATAGGGAGGGTTGTAGGGGCTGGAGGAGGTCACAGAGAAAGGGTGGGTTCTAGGGGTTGGAGGAGGTTACAGAGATAGGGAGGGTTATAGGCTCTGGAGAAAGTTACGGAGATAGGGAGGGTTGTAAGGGCTGGGGGAGGTTACAGAGATAGGGAGGGTTGTAAAGGGCTGGAGGAGGTTACAGACATCGGAATAGTTGTTGGGGCTGGAGGAGGTTTCTGAGATAGGGAGGGTTGTAGAGGCTCGAGGAGGTTACATAGATAAGGGAGGGTTGTGGGGGCTGGAGTCGGTCACATAGATAAGGGAGGGTTGTGGGGGCTGGAGGAGGTTACAGAGATAAGGAGGGTTGTAGGGACTGGAGGATATTACGAGGATAAGGGAAGGTTGTGGGGCAGGAGGAGGTTACAGAGATCGGGAAGTTTGTTGGGACTGGAGGAGGTTACAGAGATAGGGAGGGTTGTAGGGGCTGGAGGCAGTTAAAGAGATCGGGAGGGTTGTAGGGGCTGGAGGAGGTTACAGAGATAGGGAGGGTTGTAGGTGCTGGAGGAGGTTACATAGATAAGGGTGGGTTGTGGGGGCTGGAGGAGGTTACAGAGATGGGGCAGGTTGTGGAGCAGGAGGAGGTTACAGAGATCGGGAGAGTTGTAGGGGCTGGAGGAGGTTACAGAGATAGGGAGGGTTGTAGGGTCTGGAGGTGGTTACAGAGATAGGGAGGAGTGTAGGGGCGGGGAGAGGTTACAGTTATCGGGAGGATTGTCGGGGCTGGAGGAGGTTACAGAGGTAGGGAGGATTTTCGGGACTGGAGGACGTTACAGAGATAGGGAGGGTAGTAGGGGCAGGAGGAGGTTACAGAGATAGGGAGGGTTGTAGAGGCTTGGGGAGGTTACAAAGATATGGAGGGTTGTAGGGGCTGGAGGAGGTTACAGATATAGGGAGGGGTGTAGGGACTGGAGGAGGTTACAGAGATAGGGAGGCCTGTAGGGACTGGAGGAGGTTACAGAGATGGGGAGGGTTGGAGGAGGTTTCTGAGACATGGAGGGTTGTAGGGGCTCGAAGCGGTTACAGATATAGGGAGGATTGTAGGGGCTGGAGGAGGTTACAGAGATCGGGAGAGTTGTAGGGGCAGGAGGAATTTACAGAGATAGGGAGTGTTGTCGGGGCTGGGGAAGGTTACAGAGATTGGGAGGGGTGTCTGGGCTGGAGGAGGTCACAGAGATAGGGAGGGTTGTAGGTGCTGGCGGAGGTTACAGAGAGAGGGAGGGTTGTAGGTTCTGGAGGAGGTTACAGAGATAAGGGAGGGTTGCAGTGGCTGGAGGTGGTTACCGAGACAGGGAGGGTTGTTTTGGCTGGAGGAGGTTACAGAGATAGTTATAGTTGTTGGGGCTGGAGGAGGTTACAGGGATAGGGAGGGTTGTATGGACTGGAGGAGGTTACAGAGACTAGGTGGGTTGTCGGGGCTGGAGGAGCTTACAGAGATAGGGAGGGTTGGGTCTGGAGGAGGTTACAGTGACGGGGAGGGTTGTAGTGGCTGGACGAGGTTACAGAGATAGGGAGGCATGTAGGTGCTGGAGGAGGTTACAGAGATAGGGAGGGTTGTAGGGGCTGGAGGAGGTTACAGAGATAGGGAGGGTTTTAGGGTCTGGAGGCAGTTACAGAGATCGGGAGCGTTGTCGGGGCTGGAGGAGGTTACAGAGATAGGGAGGGTTGTAGGGACTGGAGGAGGTTCCAGAGATTGGGAGGGTTGTAGGTGCTGGAGGAGGTTACAGAGAGAGGGAGGGTTTCTGGTGCTGGAGGAGGTAACAGAGATCAGGGTGGGTTGCAGTGGCTGGAGGTGGTTACAGAGATAGCGAGTGTTGTAGGGGCTGGAGGAGGTTACAGAGATAGTTATAGTTGTTGGGGTTGCAGGAGGTTACAGAGATAGGGAGGGTTGTAGGTGCTGGAGGAGGTTTCTGAGATAGGGAGGGTTGTAGGGGCTGGAGGAGGTTACATAGATAAGGGAGGGTTGTAGGGGCTGGAGGAAGTTACATAGATTGGGAGGGTTGTAGGTGCTGGAGGAGGTTACAGAGATAGGGAGGGTTGTATGTGCTGGAGGATGTTACAGAGGTAGGGAGGGTTGTAGGGGCTGGAGGAGGTTAGAGAGATAGGGAGGGTTGTAGGGGCTGGAGGAGGTTACAGAGATAGGGAGGGTTGTAGGGGCTGGAGGAAGTTACAGAGATAGGGAGGGTTGTAGGGGCTGGAGGAGGTTACAGAGATAGGGAAGATTGTAGGGACTGGAGCAGGCTACAGAGATAGGGAGGGTTGTAGGGCTGGTGGAGGTTACAGAGATAGGGAGGGGTGTAGGTGCTGGAGGAGGTTACAGAGATAGGGAGGGATGGAGGCGCTTTTGGAGGTGACAGAGAGAGGGAGGGTTGTAGGTGCTGGAGGAGGTTACAGAGATAAGGGAGGGTTGTAGGGGCTGGAGGAAGTTACAGAGATAGGGAGGGTTGGGTCTGGAGGAGGTTACAGAGATAGGGAGGGTTGTAGGGGCTGGAGGAGGTTACAGAGATAGGGAGGGTTGTAGGGGCTGTAGGAGGTTACAGAGATCGGGAGGGTTGTACGGGCTGGAGGATGTTACAGAGATAGGGAGGGTTGTAGGGGCTGGAGGAGGTTACAGAGATAGGGAGGGTTGTAGGGGCTGGAGGAGGTTACAGAGACAGGGAGTGTTGTAGGGGCTGGGGGAGGTTGCAGATACTAGGAGGGTTGTCGGGGTTAGAGGAGGTTACAGAGATAGGGAGGGTTGGGTCTGGAGGCGGTTACAGTGACGGGGAGGGTTGTAGCGGCTGGAGGAGGTTACAGAGATAGGGAGGGATGTAGGGGCTGGAGGACGTTACAGAGATAGGGAGGGTTGTAGAGGCTGGAGGCAGTTACAGAGATCCGGAGCGTTGTAGGGGCTGTTGGAGGTTACAGAGAGAGGGAGTGTTGTAGGTGCTGGAGGAGGTTACAGAGATAAGGGAGGGTTGTAGGGGCTGGAGGAAGTTACAGAGATAGTTATAGTTGTTGGGGCTGGAGGAGGTTACAGAGATAGGGAGGGCTGTAGAGGCTCGAGGAGGTTACAGAGATAGGGATGGTTGTAGGGGCTGGAGGAGGTTACATAGATAAGGGAGGGTTGTGGGGCAGGAGGAGGTTACATAGATTGGGAGAATTGTAGGGGCTGGAAGAAGTTACAGAGATCGGGAAGGTTGTAGGGACTCGAGTAGGTTACAGAGGTAGGGAGGGCTGTACGGACTGGAGGAGGTTACAAATGTAGGGAGGGTTGGAGAAGGTTTCTGAGATGGGGGGAGGGTTGTAGGGGCTGGAGGCGGTTACAGAGATGGGGAGGGTTGTAGGGGCAGGAGGATGTTACAGAGATAGGGAGGGTTGTAGGGGCTGGAGGATGTTACATAGACAGAGGGTTGTAGAGGCTGTAGGAAGTTAATTGGATAGGGAGTGTTGTAGGTGCTGGAGGAGGTTACAGAGATAAGGGAGGGTTGCAGTGGGTGGAGGTGGTTTCAGAGATGGGGAGGGTTGTAGGGGCTGGAGGAGGTTACAGAGATAGTTATAGTTGTTGGGGCTGGAGGAGGTTACAGAGATAGGGCAGGTTGGGTCTGGAGGAGGTTACGGAGATAGGGAGGGTTGTAGGGGCTCGTGGAGGTTACAGAGATAGGGAGGGTTGTAGGGGCTGGAGGAGGTTACAGACATATAGGGAGGGTTGTAGGGGATGGAGGAGTTTACAGAGACAGGGAGGGTTGTCGGGGCTGGAGGACGTTACAGAGATAGGGAGGGTTATCGAGGCAGGAGGAGGTGACAGATATAGGGAGGGTTGTAGGGGCTGGAGGAGGTTTCAGAGATAGGGAGGGTTGTAGGGGCTGGAGGAGGTTACAGAGATAGGGAGGGTTGTACGGGCTGGAGGAGGTTACAGAGATAGGGAGGGTTGTAGGGGCTGGAGGAGGTTACAGAGATAGGGAGGGTTGTAGGGGCTGGAGGAGGTTACAGAGACGGAGTGTTGTAGGGGCTGGGGGAGGTTGGAGATACTAGGAGGGTTGTCGGGGCTGGAGGAGGTTACAGAGATAGGGAGGGTTGGGTCTGGAGGCGGTTACAGTGACTGGGAGGGTTGTAGCGGCTGGAGGAGGTTACAGAGATAGGGAGGGATGTAGGGGCTGGAGGACGTTACAGAGAGAGGGAGTGTTGTAGGTGCTGGAGGAGGTTACAGAGATAAGGGAGGGTTGTAGGGGCTGGAGGAGGTTACAGGGATATTGAGGGTTGCAGTGGGTGGAGGAGGTTACAGAGATAGGGAGGGTTGGGTCTGGAGGAGGTTACAATGACTGGGAGGGTTGTAGGGGCTGGAGGCAGTTACAGAGATCGGGAGCGTTGTAGGGGCTGGAGGAGGTTACAGAGATAGGGAGGGTTGTAGGTGCTGGAGGAGGTTACAGAGATAGGGAGGGTTGTAGGGGCTGGAGGAGGTTACATAGATAGGGAGGGTTGTAGGGGCTGGAGGATTTACAGAATTAGGGAGTGTTGTAGGGGTTGCAGGAGGTTACAGGGATAGGGAGGGGTGTCGGGACTGGAGGAGGTTACAGAGATCAGGAGGGTTGTAGGGACTGGAGGATGTTACAAGGCTAAGGGAGGGTTGTGGGGCAGGAGGAGGTTACATAGATTGGGAGAATTGTGGGGGCTGGAGGAAGTTACAGAGATCGGGAAGATTGTAGGGGCTGGAGGAGGTTACAGAGATAGGGAGGGTTGTCGGGGCTGGAGGACGTTACAGAGAGAGGGAGGGTTGTCGAGGCAGGAGGAGGTGACAGAGATAGGGAGGGTTGTAGGGGCTGGTGGAGGTTACAGAGATGGGGAGGGTTGTAGGGGCTGGTGGAGGTTACAGAGATAGGGAGGGTTGTAGGGGCTGGAGGAGGTTACAGACCTATAGGGAGGGTTGTAGGGGCTGGAGGAGTTTGCAGAGACAGGGAGGGTTGTCGGGGCTGGAGGACATTACAGAGATAGGGAGGGTTGTCGAGGCAGGAGGAGGTGACAGAGATAGGGAGGGTTGTAGTGGCTGGAGGAGGTTACAGAGATAGGGAGGGTTGTAGGGACTGGAGGAGGTTACAGAGACAGGGAGTGTTGTAGGGGCTGGGGGAGGTTGCAGATACTAGGAGGGTTGTCGGGGCTGGAGGAGGTTACAGAGATAGGGAGGGTTGGGTCTGGAGGCGGTTACAGTGACGGGGAGGGTTGTAGCGGCTGGAGGAGGTTACAGAGATAGGGAGGGATGTAGGGGCTGGAGGACGTTACAGAGATAGGGAGGGTTGTAGAGGCTGGAGGCAGTTACAGAGATCGGGAGCGTTGTAGGGGCTGTTGGAGGTTACAGAGATAAGGGAGGGTTGCAGTGGCTGAATGTGGTTACAGAGATAGGGAGGGTTGTAGGGGCTGGAGGAGGTTACAGAGATAGGGAGGGTTGTCGAGGCAGGAGGAGGTTACAGAGATAGGGAGGGTTGTAGGGGCTGGAGGAAGTTACAGAGATAGTTATAGTTGTTGGGGCTCGAGGAGGTTACAGAGATAGGGAGGGTTGTAGAGGCTCGAGGAGGTTACATAGATAAGGGAGGGTTGTAGGGGCTGGAGGCGGTTACTGAGATGGGGAGGGTTGTAGGGGCAGGAGGACGTTACAGAGATAGGTAGGTTGTAGGGGCTGGAGGATGTTACATAGACACAGGGTTGTAGAGGCTGGAGGAATTTACAGAGATAGGGAGGGGTGTAGGGGCTGGGGGAGGTTACAGAGATCGGGAAGGTTGTGGGGCAGGAGGAGGTTACATAGATTGGGAGAATTGTAGAGGCTGGAGGAAGTTACAGAGATCGGGAAGGTTGTAGGGACTAGAGTAGGTTACAGAGGTAGGGAGGGCTGTACGGACTGGAGGAGGATTCAAAGGTAGGGAGGGTTGGAGAAGGTTTCTGAGATCGGGAGTGTTGTCGGGGCTGGAGGAGGTTACAGAGATAGGGAGGGTTGTAGGGGCTGGAGGAGGTTACACAGATAGGGAGGGTTGTAGGGGCTGGAGGCGGTTACAAAGATCGGGAGGGTTGTAGGGGCTGGAGGAGGTTACAGAGATAGGGAGGGTTGTAGGGGCTGGAGGAGGTTACACAGATAGGGAGGGTTGTAGGGGCTGGAGGCGGTTACAAAGATCGGGAGGGTTGTAGGGGCAGGAGGAGGTTACGTAGACAGAGGGTTGTAGAGGCTGGAGGAATTTACAGAGATAGGGAGGGGTGTAGGGGCTGGGGGAGGTGACAGAGATAGGGAGGATTGTAGGGGCTGGAGGAGGTGACAGAGATAGGGAGGGTTGTAGGGGCTGGAGGAGGTTACAGAGATAAGGGAGGGTTGTAGGGGCTGGAGGAGGTTACAGGGATGGGGAGGGTTGTCAGGGCTGGAGGAGGTTACAGAGAAAGGGAGGGTTGTAGGGGCTGGAGGAGGTTACAGATATAGGGAGGGGGTGTAGGGGCTGGAGGAGGTTAGAGAGATAGGGAGGGTTTTAGGGGCTGGCGGAGGTTACAGAGATAGGGAGGATTGTAGGGGCTGGAGGAGGTTACAGAGATAGGGAGGGTTGTCGGGGCTGGAGGAGGTTACAGAGATAGGGAGGGTTGTAGGGGCTGGAGGAGGTTACAGAGATAGGGAGGGTTGTAGGGGCTGGAGGAGGTTACAGAGATAGGGAGGGTTGTAGGGGCTGGAGGAGGTTACAGAGATAGGGAGGGTTGTCAGGGCTGGGGGAGGTTACAGAGATAGGGAGGGTTGTAGGGGCTGGAGGAGGTTACAGAGATAGGGAGGGTTGTAGGGGCTGGAGGAGGTTACAGAGATAGGGAGGGGTGTAGGGGCTGGAGGAGGTTACAGAGATAGGGAGGGTTGTAGGGGCTGGAGGAGGTTACAGAGATAGGGAGGGTTGTCAGGGCTGGGGGAGGTTACAGAGATAGGGAGGGTTGTAGGGGCTGGAGGAGGTTACAGAGATAGGGAGGGTTGTCAGGGCTGGGGGAGGTTACAGAGATAGGGAGGGTTGGGTCTGGAGGAGGTTACAATGACGGGGAGGGTTGCAGGGGCTGGAGGAGGTTACAGAGATAGTTATAGTTGTTGGGACTGGAGCAGGTTACGGAGATAGGGAGGGTTTCTGGTGCTGGAGGAGGTTACAGAGGTAAGGGAGGGTTGCAGTGGCTGGAGGTGGTTACAGAGATAGGGAGTGTTGTAGGGGCTGGAGGAGGTTACAGAGATAGGGAGGGTTGTAGGGGCTGGAGGAGGTTACAGAGATTGGGAGGGTTGTAGCGGCTGGAGGAGGTTACAGAGATAGGGAGGGTTGTAGGGGCTGGAGGACGTTACAGAGATAGGGAGGGCTGTACGGACTGGAGGAGGTTACAGAGATAGGGAGGGTTGGTGGAGGCTTCTGAGATAGGGAGGGTTGTATGGGCTGCAGCAGGTTACAGAGATAATGAGGGTTGTAGGGACTGGAGGATGTTACAACGATAAGCGAGGGTTGTGGGGGCTGGAGGACGTTACAGAGATGGGGAGAATTGTGCGGGCTGGAGGAAGTTACAGAGTTCGGGAAGGTTGTTGGGACTGGAGGAGGTTACAGAGATAGGGAGGGGTGTAGGGGCTGGAGGAGGTTATATAGATAGGGAGGGTTATAGCGGCTGGAGGAGGTTACAGAGATAGGGAGAATTGTAGGAGCTGGAGGAAGTTACAGAAATCGGCAAGGTTGTAGGGACTGGAGGAGGTTACAGAGATAGGGATTGTTGTAGGGGCTGAAGGAGGTTACATAGAAAAGGGAGGGTTGTATGGGCTGGAGGAGGTTACAGAGATAGGGAGGGTTGTAGGGGCTGGAGGATTTACAGAGAAAAGGAGTGTTGTCGGGGTTAGAGGAGGTTACAGGGAGAGGGAAGGTTGTATGGGCTGGAGGAGGTTACAGAGATAGGGAGGTTTGTAGGGTCTGGAGGAGGTTACAGAGATAGGGAGGAGTGTAGGGGCGCGAAGAGGTTAGAGTTATAGGGAGGATTGTCGGGGCTGGAGGATGTTACAGAGGTAGTGAGGTTTGTAGGGACTGGAGGACGTTACAGAGATAGGGAGGCTTGTAGGGGCTGGAGGAGGTTACAGAGATAGGGAGGGTTGTAGGGGCAGGAAAAGGTTACAGAGATCGGGAGGGTTTTCAAGGGCTGGAGGAGGTTACAGAATTCGGGAGGATTGTTGGGGCTGGAGGAGGTTACAGAGATAGGGAGGGTTGAAGGGCCTGGAGGAGGTTACAGAGATAGGGAGGGTTGAAGAGGCTGGAGGAGGTTACAGAGATAGGCAGGGTTGTAGGGCCAGGAGGTTGTTACAGAGATAGGGAGGGTTGAAGGGCCTGGAGGAGGTTACAGAGATAGGGAGGGTTGAAGAGGCTGGAGAAGGTTACAGAGATAGGGAGGGTTGTAGGGGCTGGAGGAGGTCACAGAGATAGGGAGGGTTGTAGGGGCTGGAGGAGGTTACAGAGATAGGGAGGGTGAGAGGGTCTGGAGAAAGTTACGGAGATAGGGAGGGTTGTAGGGGCTGGGGGAGGTTACAGAGATAGGGAGGGTTGTAGAGGCTGGAGGAGGTCACAGAAATAGGGAAGGTTGTAGGGACTGGAGGAGGTTACAGAGATAGGGAGGGTTGTAGGGCTGGAGGAGTTACAGAGATAGGGAGGGGTGTAGGAGCTGGAGGAGGCTACAGAGATAGGGAGGGTTGTCCGGGCTGGAGGATGCTATAGAGATAGGGACGTGTGTAGGGACTGGAGGAGGTTACAGGGATAGGGAGGGTTGTAGGGACTGGAGGAGATTACATCGATAAGGGAGCGTTGTGGGGGATGGAGGAGGTTATAGAGATAGGGAGAATGGTAGGGACTTGAAGAGGTTACATAGATCGGGAGGGTTGTAGGGGCTGGAGGAGGTTACAGAGATAGGGAGGGTTGTAGGGGCTGGAGGAGGTTACAGAGATAGGGAGGGTTGTAGGGACTGGAGGAGGTTACAGAGGTAGGGAGGGCTGTACGGACTGGAGGTTGTTACAGAGGTAGGGAGGGTTGGAGAAGGTTTCTGAGATAGGGAGAGTTGTGGGGGCTGGAGGAGGTTACAGAGATAGGGAGGGTTGTCGGGGCTGGAGGAGGTTACAGAGATAGGGAGGGTTGTAGGGGCTGGAGGATTTACAGAGATAGGGAGTGTTGTAGGGGTTGCAGGAGGTTACAGGGATAGGGAGGGGTGTAGGGACTGGAGAAGGTTACAGAGATCGGGAGGGTTGCGGGGCAGGGGGAGGTTACATAGATTGGGAGAATTGTGGGGGCTGGAGGAAGTTACAGAGATCGGGAAGGTTGTTGGGTCTGGAGGAGGTTACAGAGATAAGGAGGGTTGTAGGGGCTGGGGGAGGTGACAGAGATAGGGAGGGTTGAGGGGCTGGAGGAGGTTACATCGATAAGGGAGCGTTGTGGGGGATGGAGGAGGTTATAGAGATAGGGAGAATGGTAGGGACTTGAGGAGGTTACATAGATCGGGAGGGTTGTAGGGGCTGGAGGAGGTGACAGAGATAGGGAGGGTTGAGGGGCTGGAGGAGGTTACATCGATAAGGGAGCGTTGTGGGGGATGGAGGAGGTTATAGAGATAGGGAGAATGGTAGGGACTTGAGGAGGTTACATAGATCGGGAGGGTTGTTGGGGCTGGAGGAGGTGACAGAGATAGGGAGGGTTGTAGGGGCTGGAGGAGGTTACAGAGATAGTGAGGGTTGTAGGGGCTGAAGCAGGTTACAGAGATAGGGAGGGTTGTCCGGGCTGGAGGATGCTACTGAGATAGGGAGGGGTGTAGGGACTTGAGGAGGTTACAGGGATAGGGAGGGTTGTAGGGACTGGAGGAGATTACATCGATAAGGAAGCGTTGTGGGGGATGGAGGAGGTTATAGAGATAGGGAGAATGGTAGGGACTTGAGGAGGTTACATAGATCGGGAGGGTTGTAGGGGCTGGAGGAGGTGACAGAGAGTGAGGGTTGTCGGGGCTGGAGGAGGTTACAGAGATAGGGCGGGTTGTTGGGGCTGGAGAAGATTACAGAGATAGGGGGGGTTGTAGGGGCTGAAGCAGGTTACAGAGATAGGGAGGGTTGTAGGGGCTGGAGGAGGTTACAGAGATAGGGAGGTTTGTCGAGGCAGGAGGAGGTGACAGAGATAGGGAGGGTTGTAGGGACTGGAGGAGGTTACAGAGATAGGGAGGGTTGGGTCTGGAGGCGGTTACAGTGACGGGGAGGGTTGTAGCGGCTGGAGCAGGTTACAGAGATAGGGAGGGATGTAGGGGCTGGAGGACGTTACAGAGAGAGGGAGGGTTGTAGGTGCTGGTGGAGGTTACAGAGATAAGGGAGGGTTGCAGTGGCTGGAGGTGGTTACAGAGATTGGGAGAATTGTAGGGGCTCGAGGAAGTTACAGAGATCGGGAAGGTTGTAGGGACTGGAGGAGGTTACATAGAGAGGGAGGGTTGTGGGGCAGGAGGAGGTTACATAGATTGGGAGAATTGTAGGGGCTGGAGGAAGTTACAGAGATCGGGAAGGTTGTTGGGACTGGAGTAGGTTACAGAGGGAGGGAGGGCTGTACGGACTGGAGGAGGTTACAGAGGTAGGGAGGGTTGGAGAAGGTTTCTGAGATAGGGAGGGTTGTAGGGGCTGGAGGCGGTTACAGAGATTGGGAGGGTTGTAGCGGCTGGAGGAGGTTACAGAGATAGGGAGGGTTGTAGGGGCTGGAGGACGTTACAGAGATCGGGAGGGCTGTACGGACTGGAGGAGGTTACAGAGATAGGGAGGGTTGGTGGAGGCTTCTGAGATAGGGAGGGTTGTATGGGCTGCAGCAGGTTACAGAGATAAGGAGGGTTGTAGGGACTGGAGGATGTTACAACGATAAGCGAGGGTTGTGGGGGCTGGAGGATGTTACAGAGATTGGGAGGGGTGTAGGGGCTGGAGGAGGTTATAGAGATAGGGAGGATTATAGCGGCTGGAGGAGGTTACAGAGATAGGGAGAATTGTAGGAGCTGGAGGAAGTTACAGAAATCGGCAAGGTTGTAGGGACTGGAGGAGGTTACAGAGATAGGGAGGGTTGTAGGGGCTGAAGGAGGTTACATAGAAAAGGGACGGTTGTATGGGCTGGAGGAGGTTACAGAGATAGGGAGGGTTGTAGGGGCTGGAGGATTTACAGAGAAAAGGAGTGTTGTCGGGGTTAGAGGAGGTTACAGGGAGAGGGAAGGTTGTATGGGCTGGAGGAGGTTACAGAGATAGGGAGGTTTGTAGGGTCTGGAGGAGGTTACAGAGATAGGGAGGAGTGTAGGGGCGCGAAGAGGTTAGTGTTATAGGGAGGATTGTCGGGGCTGGAGGATGTTACAGAGGTAGGGAGGTTTGGAGGGACTGGAGGACGTTACAGAGATAGGGAGGCTTGTAGGGGCTGGTGGAGGTTACAGAGATAGGGAGGGTTGTAGGGGCAGGAAAAGGTTACAGAGATCGGGAGGGTTTTCAAGGGCTGGAGGAGGTTACAGAGATAGGCAGGGTTGTAGGGCCAGGAGGTTGTTACAGCGATAGGGAGGGTTGAAGGGCCTGGAGGAGGTTACAGAGATAGGGAGGGTTGAAGAGGCTGGAGAAGGTTACAGAGATAGGGAGGGTTGTAGGGGCTGGAGGAGGTCACAGAGATAGGGAGGGTTGTAGGGGCTGGAGGAGGTTACAGAGATAGGGAGGGTGAGAGGGTCTGGAGAAAGTTACGGAGATAGGGAGGGTTGTAGGGGCTGGGGGAGGTTACAGAGATAGGGAGGGTTGTAGAGGCTGGAGGAGGTCACAGAGATAGGGAAGGTTGTAGGGACTGGAGGAGGTTACAGAGATAGGGAGGGTTGTAGGGCTGGAGGAGGCTACAGAGATAGGGAGGGTTGTCCGGGCTGGAGGATGCTATAGAGATAGGGACGTGTGTAGGGACTGGAGGAGGTTACAGGGATAGGGAGGGTTGTAGGGACTGGAGGAGATTACATCGATAAGGGAGCGTTGTGGGGGATGGAGGAGGTTATAGAGATAGGGAGAATGGTAGGGACTTGAAGAGGTTACATAGATCGGGAGGGTTGTAGGGGCTGGAGGAGGTGACAGAGATAGGGAGGGTTGTAGGGGCTGGAGGAGGTTACAGAGATAGGGAGGGTTGTAGGGGCTGGAGGAGGTTACAGAGATAGGGAGGGTTGTAGGGGCTGGAGGAGGTTACAGAGATAGGGAGGGTTGTAGGGGCTGGAGGAGGTTACAGAGGTAGGGAGCGCTGTACGGACTGGAGGTTGTTACAGAGGTAGGGAGGGTTGGAGAAGGTTTCTGAGATAGGGAGAGTTGTGGGGGCTGGAGGAGGTTACAGAGATAGGGAGGGTTGTAGGGGCTGGAGGAGGTTACAGAGATAGGGAGGGTTGTAGGGGCTGGAGGATTTACAGAGATAGGGAGTGTTGTAGGGGTTGCAGGAGATTACAGGGATAGGGAGGGGTGTAGGGACTGGAGGAGGTTACAGAGATCGGGAGGGTTGCGGGGCAGGAGGAGGTTACATAGATTGGGAGAATTGTGGGGGCTGGAGGAAGTTACAGAGATAGGGAGGGTTGGGTCTGGAGGCGGTTACAGTGACGGGGAGGGTTGTAGCGGCTGGAGCAGGTTACAGAGATAGGGAGGGATGTAGGGGCTGGAGGACGTTACAGAGAGAGGGAGGGTTGTAGGTGCTGGTGGAGGTTACAGAGATAAGGGAGGGTTGCAGTGGCTGGAGGTGGTTACAGAGATTGGGAGAATTGTAGGGGCTCGAGGAAGTTACAGAGATCGGGAAGGTTGTAGGGACTGGAGGAGGTTACATAGAGAGGGAGGGTTGTGGGGCAGGAGGAGGTTACATAGATTGGGAGAATTGTAGGGGCTGGAGGAAGTTACAGAGATCGGGAAGGTTGTTGGGACTGGAGTAGGTTACAGAGGGAGGGAGGGCTGTACGGACTGGAGGAGGTTACAGAGGTAGGGAGGGTTGGAGAAGGTTTCTGAGATAGGGAGGGTTGTAGGGGCTGGAGGCGGTTACAGAGATTGGGAGGGTTGTAGCGGCTGGAGGAGGTTACAGAGATAGGGAGGGTTGTAGGGGCTGGAGGACGTTACAGAGATCGGGAGGGCTGTACGGACTGGAGGAGGTTACAGAGATAGGGAGGGTTGGTGGAGGCTTCTGAGATAGGGAGGGTTGTATGGGCTGCAGCAGGTTACAGAGATAAGGAGGGTTGTAGGGACTGGAGGATGTTACAACGATAAGCGAGGGTTGTGGGGGCTGGAGGACGTTACAGAGATGGGGAGAATTGTGCGGGCTGGAGGAAGTTACAGAGTTCGGGAAGGTTGTTGGGACTGGAGGATGTTACAGAGATTGGGAGGGGTGTAGGGGCTGGAGGAGGTTATAGAGATAGGGAGGGTTATAGCGGCTGGAGGAGGTTACAGAGATAGGGAGAATTGTAGGAGCTGGAGGAAGTTACAGAAATCGGCAAGGTTGTAGGGACTGGAGGAGGTTACAGAGATAGGGAGGGTTGTAGGGGCTGAAGGAGGTTGCATAGAAAAGGGACGGTTGTATGGGCTGGAGGAGGTTACAGAGATAGGGAGGGTTGTAGGGGCTGGAGGATTTACAGAGAAAAGGAGTGTTGTCGGGGTTAGAGGAGGTTACAGGGAGAGGGAAGGTTGTATGGGCTGGAGGAGGTTACAGAGATAGGGAGGTTTGTAGGGTCTGGAGGAGGTTACAGAGATAGGGAGGAGTGTAGGGGCGCGAAGTTGTTAGTGTTATAGGGAGGATTGTCGGGGCTGGAGGATGTTACAGAGGTAGGGAGGTTTGGAGGGACTGGAGGACGTTACAGAGATAGGGAGGCTTGTAGGGGCTGGAGGAGGTTACAGAGATAGGGAGGGTTGTAGGGGCAGGAAAAGGTTACAGAGATCGGGAGGGTTTTCAAGGGCTGGAGGAGGTTACAGAGATAGGCAGGGTTGTAGGGCCAGGAGGTTGTTACAGAGATAGGGAGGGTTCAAGGGCCTGGAGGAGGTTACAGAGATAGGGAGGGTTGAAGAGGCTGGAGAAGGTTACAGAGATAGGGAGGGTTGTAGGGGCTGGAGGAGGTCACAGAGATAGGGAGGGTTGTAGGGGCTGGAGGAGGTTACAGAGATAGGGAGGGTGAGAGGGTCTGGAGAAAGTTACGGAGATAGGGAGGGTTGTAGGGGCTGGGGGAGGTTACAGAGATAGGGAGGGTTGTAGAGGCTGGAGGAGGTCACAGAGATAGGGAAGGTTGTAGGGACTGGAGGAGGTTACAGAGATAGGGAGGGTTGTAGGGCTGGAGGAGGCTACAGAGATAGGGAGGGTTGTCCGGGCTGGAGGATGCTATAGAGATAGGGACGTGTGTAGGGACTGGAGGAGGTTACAGGGATAGGGAGGGTTGTAGGGACTGGAGGAGATTACATCGATAAGGGAGCGTTGTGGGGGATGGAGGAGGTTATAGAGATAGGGAGAATGGTAGGGACTTGAAGAGGTTACATAGATCGGGAGGGTTGTAGGGGCTGGAGGAGGTGACAGAGATAGGGAGGGTTGTAGGGGCTGGAGGAGGTTACAGAGATAGGGAGGGTTGTAGGGGCTGGAGGAGGTTACAGAGATAGGGAGGGTTGTAGGGGCTGGAGGAGGTTACAGAGGTAGGGAGCGCTGTACGGACTGGAGGTTGTTACAGAGGTAGGGAGGGTTGGAGAAGGTTTCTGAGATAGGGAGAGTTGTGGGGGCTGGAGGAGGTTACAGAGATAGGGAGGGTTGTAGGGGCTGGAGGAGGTTACAGAGATAGGGAGGGTTGTAGGGGCTGGAGGATTTACAGAGATAGGGAGTGTTGTAGGGGTTGCAGGAGGTTACAGGGATAGGGAGGGGTGTAGGGACTGGAGGAGGTTACAGAGATCGGGAGGGTTGCGGGGCAGGAGGAGGTTACATAGATTGGGAGGGTTGTAGGGGCTGGGGGAGGTGACAGAGATAGGGAGGGTTGAGGGGCTGGAGGAGGTTACATCGATAAGGGAGCGTTGTGGGGGATGGAGGAGGTTATAGAGATAGGGAGAATGGTAGGGACTTGAGGAGGTTACATAGATCGGGAGGGTTGTTGGGGCTGGAGGAGGCGACAGAGATAGGGAGGGTTGTAGGGGCTGGAGGAGGTTACAGAGATAGTGAGGGTTGTAGGGGCTGGAGGAGGTTACAGAGATAGGGAGGGTTGTCGGGGCTGGAGGAGGTTAGAGAGATAGGGAGGGTTCTAGGGGCTGGAGGAGGTTACAGAGATAGGGAGGGTTGTAGGGGCTGGGGGAGGTAACAGAGATAGGGAGGGTTGTAGGGGCTGGAGGAGGTTACAGAGATAGGGAGGGTTGTAGGGGCTGGAGGAGGTTACAGAGATAGTGAGGGTTGTAGGGGCTGAAGCAGGTTACAGAGATAGGGAGGGTTGTCCGGGCTGGAGGATGCTACTGAGATAGGGAGGGGTGTAGGGACTTGAGGAGGTTACAGGGATAGGGAGGGTTGTAGGGACTGGAGGAGATTACATCATAAGGGAGCGTTGTGGGGGATGGAGGAGGTTATAGAGATAGGGAGAATGGTAGGGACTTGAGGAGGTTACATAGATCGGGAGGGTTGTAGGGGCTGGAGGAGGTGACAGAGTGAGGGTTGTAGGGGCTGGAGGAGGTTACAGAGATAGGGAGGGTTGTAGGGGCTGAAGCAGGTTACAGAGATAGGGAGGGTTGTAGGGGCTGGAGGAGGTTACAGAGATAGGGAGGTTTGTCGAGGCAGGAGGAGGTGACAGAGATAGGGAGGGTTGTAGGGACTGGAGGAGGTTACAGAGATAGGGAGGGTTGGGTCTGGAGGCGGTTACAGTGACGGGGAGGGTTGTAGCGGCTGGAGCAGGTTACAGAGATAGGGAGGGATGTAGGGGCTGGAGGACGTTACAGAGATTGGGAGGGTTGTAGAGGCTGGAGGCAGTTACAGAGATTGGGAGAATTGTAGGGGCTCGAGGAAGTTACAGAGATCGGGAAGGTTGTAGGGACTGGAGGAGGTTACATAGAGAGGGAGGGTTGTGGGGCAGGAGGAGGTTACATAGATTGGGAGAATTGTAGGGGCTGGAGGAAGTTACAGAGATCGGGAAGGTTGTTGGGACTGGAGTAGGTTACAGAGGGAGGGAGGGCTGTACGGACTGGAGGAGGTTACAGAGGTAGGGAGGGTTGGAGAAGGTTTCTGAGATAGGGAGGGTTGTAGGGGCTGGAGGCGGTTACATCGATAAGGGAGGGTTGTATGGGCTGGAGGAGGTTACAGAGATAGGGAGGGTTGTAGGGGCTGGAGGATTTACAGAGATAGGGAGTGTTGTAGGGGTTGCAGGAGGTTACAGGGATAGGGAGGGGTGTAGGGACTGGAGGAGGTTACAGAGATCGGGAAGGTTGTTGGGTCTGGAGGAGGTTACAGAGATGGGGAGGGTTGTCGGGGCTGGAGGAGGTTACAGAGATAGGGAGGGTTGTAGGGGCTGGGGGAGGTTACAGAGATCGGGAGGGGTGTAGGGACTGGAGGAGGTTACAGGGAGAGGCAGGGTTGTGGGCGCTGGAGGAGGTTACAGAGATGGGGAGGGTTGTAGGGGCTGGAGGAGGTTACAAAGATAGGGAGGGTTGTTGGGGCTGGAGGAGTTGACAGAGATAGGGAGGGGTGTAGGGACTGGAGGAGGTGACAGGGATAGAGGGAGAGTTGTAGGGGCTGGAGGAGGTAACAGAGATAGGAAGGATTGTCGGGGCTGGAGGAGGTTACAGCGATAGGGAGGGTTGTAGGGCTGGCGGAGGCTACAGAGATAGGGAGGGTTGTCCGGGCTGGAGGATGTTACAGAGATAGGGAGGGGTGTAGGGTCTGGAGCAGGTTACAGGGATAGGGAGGGTTGTAGGGACTGGAGGAGATTACATAGATAAGGGAGCGTTGTGGGTGATGGAGGAGGTTACAGAGAAAGGGAGTATGGTAGGGACTTGAGGAGGTTACATAGATCGGGAGGGTTGTAGGGGCTGGAGGACGTTACAGAGATAGGGCGGTTGTAGGTGCTGTAGGAGGTTACAGGGATAGGGAGGGTTGTAGGGGCTGGAGGAGGTTACAGAGATAGGGAGGGTTGTAGGGGCTGAAGGAGGTTAGATAGAAAAGGGAGGGTTGTAGGGGCTGGAGGAGGTTACAGAGATAGGGAGGGTTGTAGGAGCTGGAGGAAGTTACAGAAATCGGGAAGGTTGTAGGGACTGGAGGAGGTTACAGAGATAGGGAGGGTTGTAGTGGCTGAAGGAGGTTAGATAGAAAAGGGAGGGTTTTATGGGCTGGAGGAGGTTACAGAGATAGGGAGGGTTGTAGGGGCTGGAGGATTTACAGAGAAAAGGAGTGTTGTCGGGGTTAGAGGAAGTTACAGTGAGAGGGAAGGTTGTATGGGCTGGAGGAGGTTACAGAGATAGGGAGGTTGTAGGGTCTGGAGGAGGTTACAGAGATAGGGAGGAGTGTAGGGGCGGGAAGAGGTTAGTGTTATAGGGAGGATTGTCGGGGCTGGAGGATGTTACAGAGGTAGGGAGGTTTGTAGGGACTGGAGGACGTTACAGACATAGGGAGACTTGTAGGGGCTGGAGGAGGTTACAGAGATAGGGAGGGTTGTAGGGGCTGGAGGAGGTTACAGAATTCGGGAGGGTTGTAGGGGCTGGGGGAGGTTCGAGATGGGTTGGGTTGTAGGCGCTGGAGAAGGTTACAGAGATAGGGAGGGTTGTAGGGGCTGGAGGAGGTTACAGAGATATGGAGGGTGAGAGGGTCTGGAGAAAGTTACAGGGATAGGGAGGGTTGTAGGGGCTGGAGGAGGTTACAGAGATAAGGGAGGGTTGCAGTGGCTGGAGGAGGTTACAGAGTTAGGGAGGGTTGTAGGGGCTGGAGGAAGTTACAGAGATAGGAATAGTTGTAGGTGCTGGAGGAGGTTACAGAGAAAAGGGAGGGTTGCAGTGGCTGGAGGAGGTTACAGAGAGAGGGAGGGGTGTAGGTGCTGGAGGAGGTTACATAGATAAGGGAGGCTTGTAGGGGCTGGAGAAGGTTACATAGATAAGGGAGGGTTGTATGGGCTGGAGGAGGTTACAGAGATAGGGAGGAGTGTAGGGGGGGAAGAGGTTACAGATATAGTGAGGATTGTAGCGGCTGGAGGAGATTACAGAGGTAGGGAAGGTTGTAGGGGCTGGAGGAGGTTACAGAGATAGGGAGGGTTGTAGGAGCAGAAGGATGTTACAGAGATAGGGAGGGTTGTAGGGGCTTGGGGAGATTACAGAGATAGGGAGGGGTGTAGGGGCTGGAGGAGGTTACAGGGATCGGGAGGTTTGTCCGGGCTGGAGGCTGTTACAGAGTGAGAGGGGGTGTAGGGACTGGAGGAGTTTACAGGGATAGGGAGGGTTGTAGGGACTGGAGGAGTTTACAGAGATAGGGAGGGGTGTAGGGACTGGAGGAGTTTACAGGGATAGGGAGGGTTGTCGGGACTGGAGGAGGTTACAGAGATAGGGAGGGCTGGCGGTGCTGGAGGAGGTTACAGAGGTAAGGGAGGTTTGTAGAGGCTCGAGGAGGTTACATAGATAAGGTAGGGTTGTAGGGGCTGGAGGATTTACAGAGATAGGGAGTGTTGTCGTGGTTGGAGGAGGTTACAGGGAGACGGACGGTTGTAAGGTCTGGAGGAGGTTACAGAGATAGGGAGGAGTGTAGGGGCGGGAAGAGGTTACAGAGATAGGGAGGATTGGAGCGGCTGGAGGAGGTTACAGAGGTAGGGAGGGTTGTGGGGACTGGAGGAGGTTACAGAGATAGGGAGGGTTGTAGGGGCTGGAGGAGGTTACAGAGATAGTGAGGGTTGTAGGGACTGGAGGAGGTTACAGAGATAGGGAGGGTTGTAGGGACTGGAGGAGGTTACAGAGATAGGGAGGGTTGTAGGGACTGGAGGAGGTTACAGAGATAGGGAGGGTTGTAGGGACTGGAGGATGTTTCAGAGATAGGGAGGGTTGTAGGGGCTGGAGGAGGTTACAGAGATGGGGAGGGTTGTAGGGGCTGGAGGCAGTTACAGAGATCGGGAGGGTTTTTGGGGCTGGAGGAGGTTACAGAGATAGGGAGGGTTGTAGGGGCTGGAGGACGTTACAGAGATATGGAGGGTTGTAGGGACTGGAGGAGGTTACAGAGAAAGGGAGGGTTGTAGGGGCTGGAGGAATTTACAGAGATAGAGAGGGTTGTAGCGGCTGGGGGAGGTTATAGTGATAGGGAGGGGTGTAGGAACTGGAGGAGGTTACAGGGATAGGGAGGGTTGTCGGGGCTGGAGGAGGTTACAGAGATACGGAGGGTTGTAGGGGCTGGAGGAGGTTACGGAAATAGGGAGGCCTGCAGGGACTGGAGGAGGTTACAGAGATAGGGAGGGTTGTCGGGGCTGGAGGAGGTTACAGAGATAGGGAGGGTTGTCAGGGCTGGAGGAGGTTACAGAGATAGGGAGGGTTGTCCGGGCTGGAGGATGTTACAGAGATAGGGAGGGGTGTAGGGTCTGGAGGAGGTTACAGAGATAGGGAGGAGTGTAGGGGCGGGAAGAGGTTAGTGTTATAGGGAGGATTGTCGGGGCTGGAGGATGTTACAGAGGTAGGGAGGTTTGTAGGGACTGGAGGACGTTACAGAGATAGGGAGACTTGTAGGGGCTGGAGGAGGTTACAGAGATAGGGAGGGTTGTAGGGGCTGGAGGAGGTTACAGAATTCGGGAGGGTTGTAGGGGCTGGGGGAGGTTCGAGATGGGTTGGGTTGTAGGCGCTGGAGAAGGTTACAGAGATAGGGAGGGTTGTAGGGGCTGGAGGAGGTTACAGAGATATGGAGGGTGAGAGGGTCTGGAGAAAGTTACAGGGATAGGGAGGGTTGTTGGGGCTGGAGGAGGTTACAGAGATAGGGTGGATTGTCGGTGCTGGTGGAGGTTACAGAGAGAGGGAGGGTTGTAGGAGCTGGAGGAGGTTACAGGGATAAGGGAGGGTTGCAGTGGCTGGAGGAGGTTACAGAGTTAGGGAGGGTTGTAGGGGCTGGAGGAAGTTACAGAGATAGGAATAGTTGTAGGTGCTGGAGGAGGTTACAGAGAAAAGGGAGGGTTGCAGTGGCTGGAGGAGGTTACAGAGAGAGGGAGGGGTGTAGGTGCTGGAGGAGGTTACATAGATAAGGGAGGCTTGTAGGGGCTGGAGAAGGTTACATAGATAAGGGAGGGTTGTATTGGCTGGAGGAGGTTACAGAGATAGGGAGGAGTGTAGGGGGGGAAGAGGTTACAGATATAGTGAGGATTGTAGCGGCTGGAGGAGATTACAGAGGTAGGGAAGGTTGTAGGGGCTGGAGGAGGTTACAGAGATAGGGAGGGTTGTAGGAGCAGGAGGATGTTACAGAGATAGGGAGGGTTGTAGGGGCTTGGGGAGATTACAGAGATAGGGAGGGGTGTAGGGACTGGAGGGGGTTACAGGGATAGGGAGGGTTGTAGGGACTGGAGGAGTTTACAGAGATAGGGAGGGGTGTAGGGACTGGAGGGGGTTACAGGGATAGGGAGGGTTGTAGAGGCTCGAGGAGGTTACATAGATAAGGTAGGGTTGTAGGGGCTGGAGGATTTACAGAGATAGGGAGTGTTGTCGTGGTTGGAGGAGGTTACAGGGAGACGGACGGTTGTAAGGTCTGGAGGAGGTTACAGAGATAGGGAGGAGTGTAGGGGCGGGAAGAGGTTACAGAGATAGGGAGGATTGGAGCGGCTGGAGGAGGTTACAGAGATAGGGAGGGTTGTAGGGACTGGAGGAGGTTACAGAGATAGGGAGGGTTGTAGGGACTGGAGGAGGTTACACAGATAGGGAGGGTTGTAGGGACTGGAGGATGTTTCAGAGATAGGGAGGGTTGTAGGGGCTGGAGGAGGTTACAGAGATGGGGAGGGTTGTAGGGGCTGGAGGCAGTTACAGAGATCGGGAGGGTTTTTGGGGCTGGAGGAGGTTACAGAGATAGGGAGGGTTGTAGGGGCTGGAGGACGTTACAGAGATATGGAGGGTTGTAGGGGCTGGAGGAATTTACAGAGATAGAGAGGGTTGTAGCGGCTGGGGGAGGTTATAGTGATAGGGAGGGGTGTAGGAACTGGAGGAGGTTACAGGGATAGGGAGGGTTGTCGGGGCTGGAGGAGGTTACAGAGATACGGAGGGTTGTAGGGGCTGGAGGAGGTTACGGAAATAGGGAGGCCTGCAGGGACTGGAGGAGGTTACAGAGATAGGGAGGGTTGTAGGGGCTGGAGGAGGTTACAGAGATAGGGAGGGTTGTCAGGGCTGGAGGAGGTTACAGAGATAGGGAGGGTTGTCGGGGCTGGAGGAGGTTACAGAGATAGGGAGGGTTGTCAGGGCTGGAGGAGGTTACAGAGATAGGGAGGGTTGTCCGGGCTGGAGGATGTTACAGAGATAGGGAGGGGTGTAGGGGCTGGAGGAGGTTACAGAAATAGGGTGGTTTGTAGGGGCTGGGGGATGTTACAGAGATAGGGAGGGTTGTAGGGGCTGGAGGAGGTTACAGTGATAGGGAGGGTTGTAGGGGCTGGAGGAGGTTACAGTGATAGGGAGGGTTGTAGGGGCTGGAGGAGGTCACAGAGATAGGGAGGGTTGTTGGGGCTGGAGGAGGTTACAGAGATAGGGAGTGTTGTCGGGTCTGGAGAAAGTGACAGAGATGGGGAGGGTTGTAGGGACTGGAGGAGGTTACAGAGATGGGGAGGGTTGTAGGGACTGGAGGAGGTTACAGAGACAGGGAGGTTTGTCGGGGCTGGAGGAGGTTACAGAGATAGGGAGGTTACAGAGATAGGGAGGCTTGGGTCTGGAGGAGGTTTCAGTGACTGGGTGGGTTGTAAGGGCTGATGGAGGTCACAGAGATAGGGAGGGTTGTCGGGGCTGGAGGAGGTTACAGAGATAGGGAGGGGTGTAGGGGCTGGAGGAATTTACAGAGATAGGGAGGGTTGTCGCGGCTGGGGGAGGTTACAGTGATAGGGAGGGGTGTAGGGGCTGGAGGAGTTTACAGGGATAGGGAGTGTTTTCGGGGCTGGAGGAGGTTACAGAGATAGGGAGGGTTGTAGGGGCTGGAGGAGGTTACGGAGATAGGGAGTGTTGTAGGGGCTGGAGGAAGTTACAGAGATAGGGAGGGTTATCCGGGCTGGAGGAGGTTACAGAGATAGGGAGGGTTGTAGTCGCTGGAGGAGGTTACAGTGATCGGGAGGGTTGTAGGGACTGGAGGAGGTTACAGAGATGGGGAGGGTTGTAGGGGGCTGGGGGAGGTTATAGAGATAGGGAGGAGTGTAGGGGCTGGAGGAGGTTACAGAGATAGGGAGGGTTGTAGGGACTGGAGGAGGTTACAGAGATAGGGAGGGTTGTAGGGGCTGGAGAAGGTTACAGAGATTGGGAGGGTTGTAGGCGCTGGAGGAGGTTACAGAGAGAGGGAGTGTTGCCGGGGCTGGAGGAGGTTACAGAGAGAGGGAGGGTTGTCGGGGCTTGAGGAGGTTACAGAGATAGGGAGGATTGTAGGGGCTGGAGGAGGTTACAGAGATAGGGAGTGTTGTCGGGGCTGGAGGAAGTTACAGAGATCGGGAGGGTTGTAGGGACTGGAGGAGGTTACAGAGATAGGGAGGGTTGTAGGGGCTGGAGGAGGTTACAGAGATGGGGAGGAGTGTAGGGGCTGGAGGAGGTTACAGAGATAAGGAGTGCTGTCTGGGCTGGAGGAGGTTACAGAGATAGAGAGGGTTGTAAGGGCTGGAGGAGGTTACAGAGATAGGGAGGGTTGTAAGAGCTGGAGGAGGTTACAGAGATAGGGAGGGTTGTCGGGGCTGGAGGAGGTTACAGAGATAGGGAGGGCTGTAGGGGCTGGAGGAGGTTACAGAGATAGGGAGGGGTGTAGGGACTGGAGGAGGGTACAGAGATAGGGAGGGTTGTAGGGGCTGGAGGAGGTTACAGAGATAGGGAGGGTTGTCGGGGCTGGAGGAGGTTACAGAAATAGGGAGGGGTGTAGGGACTGGAGGAGGTTACAGAGATAGGGAGGGGTGTAGGGGCTGGAGGAGGTTACAGAGATAGGGAGTGTTGTAGGGACTGGAGGAGGTTACAGAGATAGAGAGGGTTGTCGGGGCTGGAGGAGGTTACCGAGATAGGGAGGGTTGTAGCGGCTGGAGGAGGTTACAGAGATAGGGAGGGTTGTAGGGGCTGGAGGAGGTTACAGAGATCGGGAGTGTTGCTGGGGCTGGAGGAGGTTACAGAGATAGGGAGGGTTGTAGAGACTGTAGGAGGTTACACAGATAGGGAGGGTTGTAGGGGGTTACAGAGATAGGGAGGGTTATAGGGGCTGGAGGAGGTTACAGAGATAGGGAGGGTTGTAGGGGCTGGAGGAGGTTACAGAGATAGGGAGGGTTGTAGAGACTGTAGGAGGTTACACAGATAGGGAGGCTTGTAGGGGGTTACAGAGATAGGGAGGGTTGTAGGGGCTGGAGGAGGTTACAGAGATAGGGAGGGTTGTAGCGGCTGGAGGAGGTTACAGAGATAGGGAGGGTTGTGGGGACTGGAGGAGGTTACAGAGATAGGGAGGGTTGTAGGGACTGGAGGAGGTTACAGAGATAGGGAGGGTTGTCGGGGCTGGAGGAGATTACAGAGATAGGGAGGGTTGGAGTGGCTGGAGGAGGTTACAGAGATAGGGAGTGTTGTAGGGGCTGGAGGAGGTTACAGAGATAGGGAGGGTTGTCGGAGCTGGAGGAGATTACAGAGATAGGGAGGGTTTAGGGGCTGGAGGAGGTTACAGAGATAGGGAGGGTTGTAGGGGGCTGGAGGAGGTTACAGAGATAGGGAGGGTTGTCGGGGCTGGAGGAGATTACAGAGATAGGGAGGGTTGTAGGGGCTGGAGGAGGTTACAGAGATAGGGAGGGTTGTCCGGGCTGGAGGATGTTACAGAGATAGGGAGGGGTGTAGGGGCTGGAGGAGGTTACAGAAATAGGGTGGTTTGTAGGGGCTGGGGGATGTTACAGAGATAGGGAGGGTTGTAGGGGCTGGAGGAGGTTACAGTGATAGGGAGGGTTGTAGGGGCTGGAGGAGGTTACAGTGATAGGGAGGGTTGTAGGGGCTGGAGGAGGTCACAGAGATAGGGAGGGTTGTTGGGGCTGGAGGAGGTTACAGAGATAGGGAGTGTTGTCGGGTCTGGAGAAAGTGACAGAGATGGGGAGGGTTGTAGGGACTGGAGGAGGTTACAGAGATGGGGAGGGTTGTAGGGACTGGAGGAGGTTACAGAGACAGGGAGGTTTGTCGGGGCTGGAGGAGGTTACAGAGATAGGGAGGTTACAGAGATAGGGAGGCTTGGGTCTGGAGGAGGTTTCAGTGACTGGGTGGGTTGTAAGGGCTGATGGAGGTCACAGAGATAGGGAGGGTTGTCGGGGCTGGAGGAGGTTACAGAGATAGGGAGGGGTGTAGGGGCTGGAGGAATTTACAGAGATAGGGAGGGTTGTCGCGGCTGGGGGAGGTTACAGTGATAGGGAGGGGTGTAGGGGCTGGAGGAGTTTACAGGGATAGGGAGTGTTTTCGGGGCTGGAGGAGGTTACAGAGATAGGGAGGGTTGTAGGGGCTGGAGGAGGTTACGGAGATAGGGAGTGTTGTAGGGGCTGGAGGAAGTTACAGAGATAGGGAGGGTTATCCGGGCTGGAGGAGGTTACAGAGATAGGGAGGGTTGTAGTCGCTGGAGGAGGTTACAGTGATCGGGAGGGTTGTAGGGACTGGAGGAGGTTACAGAGATGGGGAGGGTTGTAGGGGGCTGGGGGAGGTTATAGAGATAGGGAGGAGTGTAGGGGCTGGAGGAGGTTACAGAGATAGGGAGGGTTGTAGGGACTGGAGGAGGTTACAGAGATAGGGAGGGTTGTAGGGGCTGGAGAAGGTTACAGAGATTGGGAGGGTTGTAGGCGCTGGAGGAGGTTACAGAGAGAGGGAGTGTTGCCGGGGCTGGAGGAGGTTACAGAGAGAGGGAGGGTTGTCGGGGCTTGAGGAGGTTACAGAGATAGGGAGGATTGTAGGGGCTGGAGGAGGTTACAGAGATAGGGAGTGTTGTCGGGGCTGGAGGAAGTTACAGAGATCGGGAGGGTTGTAGGGACTGGAGGAGGTTACAGAGATAGGGAGGGTTGTAGGGGCTGGAGGAGGTTACAGAGATGGGGAGGAGTGTAGGGGCTGGAGGAGGTTACAGAGATAAGGAGTGCTGTCTGGGCTGGAGGAGGTTACAGAGATAGAGAGGGTTGTAAGGGCTGGAGGAGGTTACAGAGATAGGGAGGGTTGTAAGAGCTGGAGGAGGTTACAGAGATAGGGAGGGTTGTCGGGGCTGGAGGAGGTTACAGAGATAGGGAGGGCTGTAGGGGCTGGAGGAGGTTACAGAGATAGGGAGGGGTGTAGGGACTGGAGGAGGGTACAGAGATAGGGAGGGTTGTAGGGGCTGGAGGAGGTTACAGAGATAGGGAGGGTTGTCGGGGCTGGAGGAGGTTACAGAAATAGGGAGGGGTGTAGGGACTGGAGGAGGTTACAGAGATAGGGAGGGGTGTAGGGGCTGGAGGAGGTTACAGAGATAGGGAGTGTTGTAGGGACTGGAGGAGGTTACAGAGATAGAGAGGGTTGTCGGGGCTGGAGGAGGTTACAGAGATAGGGAGGGTTGTAGCGGCTGGAGGAGGTTACAGAGATAGGGAGGGTTGTAGGGGCTGGAGGAGGTTACAGAGATCGGGAGTGTTGCTGGGGCTGGAGGAGGTTACAGAGATAGGGAGGGTTGTAGAGACTGTAGGAGGTTACACAGATAGGGAGGGTTGTAGGGGGTTACAGAGATAGGGAGGGTTATAGGGGCTGGAGGAGGTTACAGAGATAGGGAGGGTTGTAGGGGCTGGAGGAGGTTACAGAGATAGGGAGGGTTGTAGAGACTGTAGGAGGTTACACAGATAGGGAGGCTTGTAGGGGGTTACAGAGATAGGGAGGGTTGTAGGGGCTGGAGGAGGTTACAGAGATAGGGAGGGTTGTAGGGGCTGGAGGAGGTTACAGAGATAGGGAGGGTTGTGGGGACTGGAGGAGGTTACAGAGATAGGGAGGGTTGTAGGGACTGGAGGAGGTTACAGAGATAGGGAGGGTTGTCGGGGCTGGAGGAGATTACAGAGATAGGGAGGGTTGGAGTGGCTGGAGGAGGTTACAGAGATAGGGAGTGTTGTAGGGGCTGGAGGAGGTTACAGAGATAGGGAGGGTTGTCGGAGCTGGAGGAGATTACAGAGATAGGGAGGGTTTAGGGGCTGGAGGAGGTTACAGAGATAGGGAGGGTTGTAGGGGCTGGAGGAGGTTACAGAGATAGGGAGGGTTGTCGGGGCTGGAGGAGATTACAGAGATAGGGAGGGTGTAGGGGCTGGAGGAGGTTACAGAGATAGGGAGGGTTGTAGGAGCTGGAGGAGGTTACAGAGATAGGGAGGGGTGTAGGGGCTGGAGGAGGTTACAGAGATAGGGAGGGGTGTAGGGGCTGGAGGAGGTTACAGAGATAGGGAGGGTTGTAGGGACTGGAGGAGGTTACAGAGATAGGGAGGGTTGTAGGGGCTGGAGGAGGTTACAGAGATAGGGAGGGTTGTAGGGGCTGGAGGAGGTTACAGAGATAGGGAGGGTTGTAGGGACTGGAGGAGGTTACACAGATAGGTAGGGTTGTAGATGCTGAGTCCGCCAATGCTTCCACATTGACATCCTCTCGCACCATCCTCAGTCCCAGAGAATTGGGAAATGATGATTGCCTGTATAATGACCCCCCCCCCCCCCCCCCCCCCCCCCCCCACCCCGCCCCCCCGCCACTTCTCCATCACATTGCTGGGCCCAAAGCTTCATCAGCGACCTCCCTTCCATCAGAAGGTCAGAGGTGGGGGTGTTTGCGGACGACCGCACGATGCTCAGCACCATTCCCGACTCCTCAGATAGTGAATCAGTCCCTGTCCAAATGCAGCGAGACCCGGACAATATCCAGGCTCGGGGCTGACAAGTGGCAAGTTCCATTCGCGCCGCACACGTGCCCGGCAATGACCGTCTCCGACAAGAGAGGATCTAACCCCCGGCCCCTTGACGTTCGACGGCATTACCATCGCTGAATCCCCCACAATCCACATCCTGGGGGTTACCATTGATCAGAAACTGAACTGGGCCCAGCCACATTAATACTGTGGCTACCAGGGCAGGTCAGAGGCTGGGAATCCTGCGGAGAGTAACTCCCCTCCTGACCCCCCCCCAAAGCCTGTCCACCATCGACAAGGTACAAGTCAGGAGTGTGAGGGAAACTCTCCACTTGCCTGGATGAGCGCAGCTCCGACAACACTCGAGAAGCTCGACACCATCCAGGACAAAGCAGCCCTGCTTGATCGCTCCCCTTCCACAAACACTCACCCCCTCCACCCATGACCAACCCGACAGGCGCTACCAGAGGAATTACAGCGGGCAAACATTCTCGGTAGAGGAAACTAGCGACACGTACGAACAACTGGTAGAGAGGACTAACGCTACTGGACGCGACGAGGAATTAATGGGAGGAGGAGCTGGGGATTGAGATAGGGTGGGGACTCTGGAGCGAAGCACTGCATAGGGTCAACTCCATCTCCACGTGCGCAAGACTCAGCCTGATCCAGCTAAAGGTGGCACACAGAGCCCAGTTCGCAAGAACCCGTACGGGTAGGTTCTTCCCGGAGGTGGAGGACAGATGTGAGCGGTGCCAAGGAGGCCCGGACAGCCACGCCCACATGTTCTGGTCTTGCCCCAGACTTGCTGGGCACTGGACAGCCTCCTTCGAGACGGCCTTCTTCGAGGCAATGTCCAAGGTGGTGGGGGCGAGGGTGGAGCCATGCCCGAAAGTGGCCGTCTTCGGGGTTTCAGACCAACCAGATCTCTTCCTGGGGAGGCGGGCGGACGCCCTTGCCTTTGCCTCCCCGTTCGCCCGCCGTCGAATCCTGTTCGGCGGGTGGTCAGCAGCACCACCCCCCAAAGCTGCGGACTGGCTGTCCGACCTATCAAAGTTGGTCCAAATGGAGAAATTTGAATTCGCCGTCCGAGGGTGGGGGGAGGCGTGGGCAGACGGCCTCCTCAAGACATGGGAGCCATTCACCCGACTGTTCCGGGAAATGTTCGTGGCCAACGAATGAGAAAAGGGAGGGACGGGAAGGAGGACCTGGGGAGGGAGAGGAGGGGAGGGGAGGGGAGGGGGGGAGTGTTGGTGTCAGGGACGAAGGAAGGACAAGGGTGGGGGGGGGGGGGCAAAGAATAACATGAGGGGAGCAAAGACGAGGGAACACAAACGGGACGGAGAGGGCGGGAAACGACAGCCAGCACAGCGGGGCAACAGAGCAAGAAAGTGCGGGAGGAGTGAGCGGCAGACAGCCGAGGCGGGGGCAAACACACTACAACAACAGCTAGAACAGACCAGGAGAAGCCAGCAACAGCAGGGGCAAGGCCTAGGTGCCACGCCCACCCAGTCTTGTGTTCTGTTGCTTGTTCTGTACGTATTTCCTTCAACAAAAACAGAAAAGAAGAGGGTGGATAAAATCCAAAAACAGAAAAGAAGAGGGTGGATAAAATCCTCCCCTCAATGACATGTATAACGTAATTGTCCCTCCGTTGCTTCCCCCGTTTTTATTTGCGCACCCCCTTTGGTTTTTTAGTTATGTAGTGCTTTGACCATCTCGTTCTGGTCTCTCTTTGTGCATATGTGTCAAAATACTATGCATAAAAAACCCAATGAAAAAACCTTCTTTAAACCACATTCACTCCCCCCCCACCCCCCCCCCACCCCCGACACACACTGTCAGCCGTGTGTCCCATCTACAAGATGCACTGCAGCCACTCACCGAGGCTCCTCAAGCAGCACCTTCCAAACGCACGACCTCCATCGAGAAGGACGAGAGCAGCAGATACCCGGGAACCCCCTCCCCACCTGGAGGCTCCCCTCTGAGTCACTCCCCACCCCGACTGGGAAATATATCGGCCGTTCCTTCACTGTCGCCGGGGCAACATCCTGGATCGGCCCTCTCTAACAGCACAGTGGGTGTACCCTACACGGCAAGGGTTGCAGCGGGTTCAAGAAGGCAGCTTCTGAAGGGGCAGTTGGGGATGGGCCTTGACACCTATGTCCACAGGCCGTGGATGAAAAGCGAATGTTTCACCCCGTCCCGATGATCAACCACATTCCCAGTCTGAAACATTGACTCTTTCCGACCGGCCCCGGTCCAATGTTTCAACACGCCTCCTAAACTACCAAGTCAGCATCGTCCCCGAGGAGGACCCGGCCGCAGTGGTTAGCACTGCTGCCTCACAGCGCCGAGGACCCGGGTTCGATCCCGGCTCTGGGTCGCTGTGCAGTTTGCAACGTTGTCCCCGTGTCTCCGTGGGTCCTCGCCCTCACATCCCGAAGATGTGCAGGGGAGGCCGGATTGGACAGGCTAAACTGCCCCCTTAATTGGGGAAAAAAATAACTGGGGACGCTGAATTTAAAATAAAAGTCCGCATCATTCCCTCTTCTGTGAAGACATCAACATCTCACCTCCAAACACAGTTTACCCTTAGTCCGTACTCACATTATGGTCACTTCCTCCTCCAACACTCCCTATCTCTGTAACCTCCTCCAGCCCCTACACCCTCCCTATCTCTGTAACCTCCTCCAGGCCCCTACACCCCTCCCTATCTCTGTAACCCTCCTCCAGCCCCTACAACCCTCCCTATCTCTGTAACCTCCTCCAGCCCCTACACCCCTCCCTATCTCTGTAACCTCCTCCAGCCCCTACAACCCTCCCTATCTCTGTAACCTCCTCCAGCCCCTACAACCCTCCCTATCTCTGTAACCTCCTCCAGCCCCTACAACCCTCCCTATCTCTGTAACCTCCTCCAGCCCCTACACCCTCCCTATCTCTCTAACCTCCCCCAGCCCCTACACCTCTCCCTATCTCTGTAACCTCCTCCAGCCCCTACAACCCACCCTATCTCTGTAACCTCCTCCAGCCCCTACAACCCTCCCTATCTCTGTAACCTCCTCCATCCCTACAACCCTCCCTATCTCTGTAACCTCCTCCATCACCCTACACCCCTCCCCTATCTGTGTAACCTCCTCCAGCCCATACAACCCTCCCTATCCCTGTAACCTCCTCCATCCCTACAACCCTCCCTATCTCTGTAACCTCCTCCAGCCCCTACAATCCTCCCTATCTCTGTAACCTCCTCCAGCCCCTACAACCCTCCCTACCTCTGTAACCACCTCCAGCCCCTACAACCCTCCCTATCTCTGTAACCTCCCCCAGCCCCTACAACCCTCCCTATCTCTGTAACCTCCTCCAGCCCCTACACCCCTCTCTATCTCTGTAACCTCCTCCAGCCCCTACAACCCTCCCTACCTCTGTAACCACCTCCAGCCCCTACAACCCTCCCTATCTCTGTAACCTCCTCCAGCCCTACAACCCTCCCTATCTCTGTAACCTCCCCCAGCCCCTACAACCCTCCCTATCTCTGTAACCTCCTCCAGCCCCGACACCCCTCTCTATCTCTGTAACCTCCTCCAGCCCCTACAACCCTCCCTACCTCTGTAACCACCTCCAGCCCCTACAACCCTCCCTATCTCTGTAACCTCCTCCAGCCCCTACAACCCCTCCCTATCTCTGTAACCTCCTCCAGCCCCTACAACCCTCCCTATCTCTGTAACCTCCTCCAGCCCCTACAACCCTCCCTATCTCTGTAACCTCCTCCAACCCTCCCTATCTCTGTAACCTCCTCCATCCCTACAACCCTCCCTATCTCTGTAACCTCCTCCATCCCCTACACCCCTCCCTATCTGTGTAACCTCCTCCAGCCCATACAACCCTCCCTATCTCTGTAACCTCCTCCAGCCCCGTGTCTCCGTGGGTCTCGCCCTCACATCCCGAAGATGTGCAGGGGAGGCGGATTGGACAGGCTAAACTGCCCCTTAATTGGGGAAAAAAATAACTGGGGACGCTGAATTTAAAATAAAAGTCCGCATCATTCCCTCTTCTGTGAAGACATCAACATCTCACCTCCAAACACAGTTTACCCTTAGTCCGTACTCACATTATGGTCACTTCCTCCTCCAACACTCCCTATCTCTGTAACCTCCTCCAGCCCCTACACCCTCCCTATCTCTGTAACCTCCTCCAGGCCCTACACCCCTCCCTATCTCTGTAACCTCCTCCAGCCCCTACAACCCTCCCTATCTCTGTAACCTCCTCCAGCCCCTACACCCCTCCCTATCTCTGTAACCTCCTCCAGCCCCTACAACCCTCCCTATCTCTGTAACCTCCTCCAGCCCCTACAACCCTCCCTATCTCTGTAACCTCCTCCAGCCCCTACAACCCTCCCTATCTCTGTAACCTCCTCCAGCCCCTACACCCTCCCTATCTCTCTAACCTCCCCCAGCCCCTACACCTCTCCCTATCTCTGTAACCTCCTCCAGCCCCTACAACCCACCCTATCTCTGTAACCTCCTCCAGCCCCTACAACCCTCCCTATCTCTGTAACCTCCTCCATCCCTACAACCCTCCCTATCTCTGTAACCTCCTCCATCCCCTACACCCCTCCCTATCTGTGTAACCTCCTCCAGCCCATACAACCCTCCCTATCCCTGTAACCTCCTCCATCCCTACAACCCTCCCTATCTCTGTAACCTCCTCCAGCCCCTACAATCCTCCCTATCTCTGTAACCTCCTCCAGCCCCTACAACCCTCCCTACCTCTGTAACCACCTCCAGCCCCTACAACCCTCCCTATCTCTGTAACCTCCCCCAGCCCCTACAACCCTCCCTATCTCTGTAACCTCCTCCAGCCCCTACACCCCTCTCTATCTCTGTAACCTCCTCCAGCCCCTACAACCCTCCCTACCTCTGTAACCACCTCCAGCCCCTACAACCCTCCCTATCTCTGTAACCTCCTCCAGCCCCTACAACCCTCCCTATCTCTGTAACCTCCCCCAGCCCCTACAACCCTCCCTATCTCTGTAACCTCCTCCAGCCCCGACACCCCTCTCTATCTCTGTAACCTCCTCCAGCCCCTACAACCCTCCCTACCTCTGTAACCACCTCCAGCCCCTACAACCCTCCCTATCTCTGTAACCTCCTCCAGCCCCTACAACCCTCCCTATCTCTGTAACCTCCTCCAGCCCCTACAACCCTCCCTATCTCTGTAACCTCCTCCAGCCCCTACAACCCTCCCTATCTCTGTAACCTCCTCCAACCCTCCCTATCTCTGTAACCTCCTCCATCCCTACAACCCTCCCTATCTCTGTAACCTCCTCCATCCCCTACACCCCTCCCTATCTGTGTAACCTCCTCCAGCCCATACAACCCTCCCTATCCCTGTAACCTCCTCCATCTCTACAACCCTCCCTATCTCTGTAACCTCCTCCAGCCCCTACAATCCTCCCTATCGCTGTAACCTCCTCCAGCCCCTACAACCCTCCCTACCTCTGTAACCACCTCCAGCCCCTACAACCCTCCCTATCTCTGTAACCTCCCCCAGCCCCTACAACCCTCCCTATCTCTATAACCTCCTCCAGCCCCTACACCCCTCTCTATCTCTGTAACCTCCTCCAGCCCCTACAACCCTCCCTACCTCTGTAACCACCTCCAGCCCCTACAACCCTCCCTATCTCTGTAACCTCCTCCAGCCCCTACAACCCTCCCTATCTCTGTAACCTCCTCCAGCCCCTACAACCCTCCCTATCTCTGTAACCTCCTCCAGCCCCTACAACCCTCCCTATCTCTGTAACCTCCTCCAACCCTCCCTATCTCTGTAACCTCCTCCATCCCTACAACCCTCCCTATCTCTGTAACCTCCTCCATCCCCTACACCCCTCCCTATCTGTGTAACCTCCTCCAGCCCATACAACCCTCCCTATCCCTGTAACCTCCTCCATCCCTACAACCCTCCCTATCTCTGTAACCTCCTCCAGCCCCTACAACCCTCCCTATCGCTGTAACCTCCTCCAGCAACGACAACCCTCCCTATCTCTGTAACCTCCTCCAGCCCCTACAACCCTCCCTACCTCTGTAACCACCTCCAGCCCCTACACCCCTCCCAATCTCTGTAACCTCCTCCAGCCCCTACAACCCTCCCTACCTCTGTAACCTCCTCCAGCCCCTACACCCCTCCCTATCTCTGTAACCTCCTCCAGCCCCTACAACCCTCCCTACCTCTGTAACCACCTCCAGTCCCTACAATCCTCCCTATCTCTGTAACCTCCTCCAACCCCTACAACCCTCCCTATCTCTGTAACCTCCTCCAACCCCTACAACCCTCCCTATCTCTGTAACCTCCTCCAGCCCCTACAACTCTCCCTATCTCTGTAACCTCCTCCAGCAACGACAACCCTCCCTATCTCTGTAGCCTCCTCCAGCCCCTACAACCCTCCCTATCTCTGTAACCTCGTCCAGCCCCTGCAACCCTCTCTATCTCTGTAACCTCCTTCAGCCCCTACAACCCTCCCTATCTCTCTAACCTCATCCAGCCCCTACAACCCTCCCTATCTCTGTAACCTCCTCCAACCCCGACAACCCTCCCTATCTCTGTAACCTCCTCCAACTCCTACAACTCTCCCTATCTCTGTAGCCCCCTCCAGCCCCTACAACCCTCCCTTTCTCTGTAACCTCCTCCAGCCCCTACAACCCTCCCTATCTCTGTAACATCGTCCAGCCCCTGCACCCCCCCTCTATCTCTGTAACCTCTTCCAGCAACAACAACCCTCCCTATCTCTGTAACCTCCTCCAGCCTGTATAACCCTCTCTATCTCTGTAACCTCCTACAACCCTCCCTTTCTCTGTAACCTCCTCCAGCCCCTACAACCCTCCCCATCTCTGTAACCTCCTCCAGCAACGACAACCTTCCCTAACTCTGAAACCTCCTCCAGTCCCAACACCCCCTCCCTCTCTCTAACCTCCTCCAGCCCCTACAACCCTCCCTATCTCTGTAACCTCGTCCAGCCCCTGCAACCCTCCCTATCTCTGTAACCTCGTCCAGCCCCTGCAACCCTCCCTATCTCTGTAACCTCCTCCAGCCCCTACAACTCTCCCTATCTCTGTAACCTTCTCCAGCCCCTACAACCCTCCCTGTCTCTGTAACCTCCTCCAGCCCCTACAACTCTCCCTATCTCTGTAACCTCCTCCAGCCCCTACAAACCTCCCTATCTCTGTAACCTCCTCCAGCCCCTACAACCCTCCCTATCTCTGTAACCTCCTCCAGCCCCTACAGCCCTCCCTATCTCTAACCTCCCCCAGCCCCTACAACCCTCACTATCTCTGTAACCTCCTCCAGCCCCTACAACCCTCCCTATCTCTCTAACCTCCTCCAGCCCCTACACCCCTCCCTATCTCTGTAACCTCCTCCAGCCCCTACAACCCTCCCTATCTCTGTAACCTCCTCCAGCCTCGACAACCCTCCCTATCTCTGTAACCTCCTCCAGCCCCTACAACCCTCCCTATCTCTGTAACCTCCTCCAGCCTCGACAACCCTCCCTATCTCTGTAACCTCCTCCAGCCCCTACAACCCTCCCTATCTCTGTAACCTCCTCCAGCCTCGACAACCCTCCCTATCTCTGTAACCTCCAGGCCCTGCAATTCTCCCTACCGCTCTCTCTCTCTGTCTGTCAGTGTCTCCCTCTCTCCCTTGGTCCATTAATACGCTCCTGAAGCCTACCCTCTTTGCTCTGGACTTTGGTAATGTGTCCGAGTGTCTCGTGTCGTGTCCCGAGTTGTACTTGTGTACAGAGCTGGGGCGAAAAGGTTTGTCGCGGAAAATCCTGGATCGTTTGATAGCTTCTGCCGGAGCATTCGACAGCCGGTTTAATCCCCCCCCCCCCCCACTCTCCCAGTTGAGACGGACCCAGAGATCTGTCATCGCATTTGAAAGTAGCGAAAGATTAGGAGATTGATGATGGTGCCTGTGGCTTGTTTCTCTTATGAGGCCACCTCGGTCAGCAGGTTGTCGCTCCTCGCTGTCTCTCTGTGACGGGAAGCCGATAAAGATGGATTAGCAAGCCTGGAGGGGGGGGACGTGACGATGGTCGCCGTGATCAACCCCTTCAGTGCCAGCCTGCACCCCCTCCGCCCGCACCCCTCCGCAGCACATGAGCCGGAGGTCACCCTCTCTCGACACCCTCCTTCGGTGGGTCTCATCCATCCTTTGCCCCGCGTCTGCCCTGGGGCTGAAATGCCCCTGTCATTCCGTGGCAATCGATATTCCTTCTCGGATGATATCTGGAAGGGCCTGAGGTTTCAGACAAGCCCATTAATCCTTCTTGGAGGTGCATTGTGGAAGGGAACCGACCTCCAGGTGACATGGATATTATCGAGAGGCAAACCCTGACCACAGAGGTTTAGGCTCAGAGGAGACTATCCCTACAAGCAACTAGCGCAGTCACTGTGCACAGATCCCCTCTCGGTAGCACACTGGGAGTCACTTTGCACAGTTCCTGTCTCAGTATCACACTGGGAGTCACGGTGCACAGTTCCGGTCTCCGTATCACACTGGGAGTCACTGTGCACAGTTCCGGTCTCTGTATCACACTGGGAGTCACTGTGCACAGTTCCGGTCTCTGTATCACACTGGGAGTCACTGTGCACAGTTCCGGTCTTTGTATCACACTGGGAGTCACAGTGCACAGTTCCGGTCTCTGTATCACACTGGGAGTCACTGTGCACAGTTCCAGTCTCTGTATCACACTGGGAGTCACTGTGCACAGTTCCTGTCTCTGTATCACACTGGGAGTTACTGTGCACAGTTCCGGTCTCCGTATCACACTGGGAGTCACTGTGCACAGTTCCGGTCACTGTATCACACTGGGAGTCACTGTGCACAGTTCCTGTCTCCGTATCACACTGGGAGTCACTGTGCACAGTTCCGGTCTCTGTATCACACTGGGAGTCACTGTGCACAGTTCCGGTCTCTGTATCACACTGGGAGTTACTGTGCACAGTTCCTGTCTCTGTATCACACTGGGAGTCACTGTGCACAGTTCCTGTCTCTATCATACTGGGAGTCACTGTGCACAGTTCCGGTCTCTGTATCACACTGGGGGTTACTGTGCACAGTTCCGGTCTCTGTATCACACTGGGAGTCACTGTGCACAGTTCCTGTCTCTGTATCATACTGGGAGTCACTGTGCACAGTTCCGGTCTCTGTATCACACTGGGAGTCACTGTGCACAGTTCCTGTCTCCATATCACACTGGGAGTCACTGTGCACAGTTCCGGTCTCTGTATCACACTGGGAGTCACTGTGCACAGTTCCTGTCTCTGTATCACACTGGGAGTCAGTGTGCACAGTTCCTGTCTCTGTATCACACTGGGAGTCACTGTGCACAGTTCCGGTCTCTGTATCACACTGGGAGTCACTGTGCACAGTTCCTGTCTCCGTATCACACTGGGAGTCACTGTGCACAGTTCCTGTCTCTGTATCACACTGGCAGTCACTGTGCACAGTTCCTGTCTCTGTATCACACTGGGAGTCACAGTGCACAGTTCCTGTCTCCATATCACACTGGGAGTCACTGTGCACAGTTCCGGTCTCTGTATCACACTGGGAGTCACTGTGCACAGTTCCGGTCTCTGTATCACACTGGGAGTCACTGTGCACAGTTCCGGTCTCTGTATCACACTGGTAGTCACTGTGCACAGTTCCGGTCTCTGGATCACACTGGAATTCATTGTGCACAGTTCCTGTCTCCGTATCACACTGGGAGTCACTGTGCACAGTTCCTGTCTCTGTATCACACTGGGAGTCACTGTGCACAGTTCCGGTCTCCGTATCACACTGGGAGTTACTGTGCACAGTTCCGGTCTCTGTATCACACTGGGAGTCACTGTGCACAGTTCCGGTCTCTGTCTCACACTGGGAGTCACTGTACACAGTTCCTGTCTCTGTCTCACACTGGGAGTCACTGTGCACAGTTCCTGTCTCTGTATCACACTGGGAGTCACTGTGCACAGTTCCGGTCTCTGTATCACACTGGGAGTCACTGTGCACAGTTCCGGTCTCCGTATCGCACTGGGAGTCACTGTGCACAATCCCAGTCTCTGTATCACACTGGGAGTCACTGTGCACAGTTCCGGTCTCTGTATCACACTGGGAGTCACTGTGCACAGTTCCTGTCTCTGTATCACACTGGGAGTCACTGTGCACAATCCCAGTCTCTGTATCACACTGGGAGTCACTGTGCACAGTTCCTGTCTCTGTATCACACTGGGAGTCACTGTGCACAGTTCCTGTCTCCGTATCACACTGGGAGTCACTGTGCACAGTTCCTGTCTCTGTATCACACTGGCAGTCACTGTGCACAGTTCCTGTCTCTGTATCACACTGGGAGTCACAGTGCACAGTTCCTGTCTCCATATCACACTGGGAGTCACTGTGCACAGTTCCGGTCTCTGTATCACACTGGGAGTCACTGTGCACAGTTCCGGTCTCTGTATCACACTGGGAGTCACTGTGCACAGTTCCGGTCTCTGTATCACACTGGTAGTCACTGTGCACAGTTCCGGTCTCTGGATCACACTGGAATTCACTGTGCACAGTTCCTGTCTCCGTATCACACTGGGAGTCACTGTGCACAGTTCCTGTCTCTGTATCACACTGGGAGTCACTGTGCACAGTTCCGGTCTCCGTATCACACTGGGAGTTACTGTGCACAGTTCCGGTCTCTGTATCACACTGGGAGTCACTGTGCACAGTTCCGGTCTCTGTCTCACACTGGGAGTCACTGTACACAGTTCCTGTCTCTGTCTCACACTGGGAGTCACTGTGCACAGTTCCTGTCTCTGTATCACACTGGGAGTCACTGTGCACAGTTCCGGTCTCTGTATCACACTGGGAGTCACTGTGCACAGTTCCGGTCTCCGTATCACACTGGGAGTCACTGTGCACAATCCCAGTCTCTGTATCACACTGGGAGTCACTGTGCACAGTTCCTGTCTCTGTATCACACTGGGAGTCACTGTGCACAGTTCCTGTCTCTGTATCACACTGGGAGTCACTGTGCACAATCCCAGTCTCTGTATCACACTGGGAGTCACTGTGCACAGTTCCTGTCTCTGTATCACACTGGGAGTCACTGTGCACAGTTCCTGTCTCTGTATCACACTGGGAGTCACTGTGCACAGTTCCGGTTTCTGTATCACACTGGGAGTCACTGTGCACAGTTCCTGTCTCTGTATCACACTGGGAGAAACTGTGCACAGTTCCTGTCTCTGTATCACACTGGGAGTCACTGCACACAGTTCCGGTCTCTGTATCACACTGGGAGTCACTGTGCACAGTCCGGGCTCCGTATCACACTGGGAGTCACTGTGCACAGTTCCGGTCTCCGTATCACACTGGGAGTCACTGTGCACAATCCCAGTCTCTGTATCACACTGGGAGTCACTGTGCACAGTTCCTGTCTCTGTATCACACTGGGAGTCACTGTGCACAGTTCCTGTCTCCGTATCACACTGGGAGTCACTGTGCACAGTTCCTGTCTCTGTATCACACTGGCAGTCACTGTGCACAGTTCCTGTCTCTGTATCACACTGGGAGTCACAGTGCACAGTTCCTGTCTCCATATCACACTGGGAGTCACTGTGCACAGTTCCGGTCTCTGTATCACACTGGGAGTCACTGTGCACAGTTCCGGTCTCTGTATCACACTGGGAGTCACTGTGCACAGTTCCGGTCTCTGTATCACACTGGTAGTCACTGTGCACAGTTCCGGTCTCTGGATCACACTGGAATTCACTGTGCACAGTTCCTGTCTCCGTATCACACTGGGAGTCACTGTGCACAGTTCCTGTCTCTGTATCACACTGGGAGTCACTGTGCACAGTTCCGGTCTCCGTATCACACTGGGAGTTACTGTGCACAGTTCCGGTCTCTGTATCACACTGGGAGTCACTGTGCACAGTTCCGGTCTCTGTCTCACACTGGGAGTCACTGTACACAGTTCCTGTCTCTGTCTCACACTGGGAGTCACTGTGCACAGTTCCTGTCTCTGTATCACACTGGGAGTCACTGTGCACAGTTCCGGTCTCTGTATCACACTGGGAGTCACTGTGCACAGTTCCGGTCTCCGTATCACACTGGGAGTCACTGTGCACAATCCCAGTCTCTGTATCACACTGGGAGTCACTGTGCACAGTTCCTGTCTCTGTATCACACTGGGAGTCACTGTGCACAGTTCCTGTCTCTGTATCACACTGGGAGTCACTGTGCACAATCCCAGTCTCTGTATCACACTGGGAGTCACTGTGCACAGTTCCTGTCTCTGTATCACACTGGGAGTCACTGTGCACAGTTCCTGTCTCTGTATCACACTGGGAGTCACTGTGCACAGTTCCGGTTTCTGTATCACACTGGGAGTCACTGTGCACAGTTCCTGTCTCTGTATCACACTGGGAGAAACTGTGCACAGTTCCTGTCTCTGTATCACACTGGGAGTCACTGCACACAGTTCCGGTCTCTGTATCACACTGGGAGTCACTGTGCACAGTCCGGGCTCCGTATCACACTGGGAGTCACTGTGCACAGTTCCGGTCTCCGTATCACACTGGGAGTCACTGTGCACAGTTCCGGTCTCTGTATCACGCTGGGAGTCACTGTGCACAGTTACTGTCTCTGTATCACACTGGGAGTCACTGTGCACAGTTCCTGTCTTTGTCTCACACTGGGAGTCACTGTGCACAGTTCCTGTCTCCGTATCACACTGGGAGTTACTGTGCGCAGTTCCTGTCTCTGTATCACACTGGGAGTTACTGTGCACAGTTCCGGTCTCTGTATCACACTGGGAGTTACGGTGCACAATTCCTGTCTCCGTATCACACTGGGAGTTACTGTGCGCAGTTCCTGTCTCTGTATCACACTGGGAGTTACTGTGCACAGTTCCGGTCTCTGTATCACACTGGGAGTCACTGTGCACAGTTCCGGTCTCTGTATCACACTGGGAGTCACTGTGCACAGTTCCTGTCTCTGTATCACACTGGGAGTCCCTGTGCACAGTTCCTGTCTCTGTATCACACTGGGAGTCACTGTGCACAATTCCGGTCTCTGCATCACACTGGGAGTCACTGTGCACAGTTCCTGTCTCTGTACCACACTGGGAGTCACTGTGCACAGTTCCTGTCTCTGTATCACACTGGGAGTCACTGTGCACAGTTCCGGTCTCTGTATCACACTGGGAGTTACTGTGCACAGTTCCGGTCTCTGTACCACACTGTGAGTTACTGTGCACAGTTCCGGTCTCCGTATCACACTGGGAGTTACTGTGCACATTACCCTGACAGTGTCCTCCCCACTTTATACCCAGTGTCAGCATCGAGCTCTCCCAGGACAGGTACAGCACGGGTTAGATACAGTGTAGAGCTCCCTCTACATTACCCTGACAGTGTGTCCCCACTTTATACCCAGTGTCAGCATCGAGCTCTCCCAGGACAGGTACAGCACGGGTTAGATACAGTGTAGAGCTCCCTCTACATTACCCTGACAGAGTCCCCCCCACTTTATACCCAGTGTCAGCATCGAGCTCTCCCAGGACAGGTACAGCACGGGTTAGATACAGTGTAGAGCTCCCTCTACATTAACCTGACAGTGTGTCCCCACTTTATACCCAGTGTCAGCGTCGAGCTCTCCCAGGACAGGTACAGCACGGGTTAGATACAGTGTAGAGCTCCCTCTACATTACCCTGACAGTGTCCCCCCACTTTATACCCAGTGTCAGCATCGAGCTCTCCCAGGACAGGTACAGCACGGGTTAGATACAGTGTAGAGCTCCCTCTACATTAACCTGACAGTGTCCCCTCCACTTTATACCCAGCGTCAGCATCGAGCTCTCCCAGGACAGGTACAGTACGGGTTAGATACAGTGTAGAGCTCCCTCTACATTACCCTGACAGTGTGTCCCCCACTTTATACCCAGTGTCAGCATCGAGCTCTCCCAGGACAGGTACAGCACGGGTTAGATACAGTGTAGAACTCCCTCTACATTACCCTGACAGTGTGTCCCCCACTTTAGACCCAGTGTCAGTATCGAGCTCTCCCAGGACAGGTACAGCACGGGTTAGATACAGTGTAGAGCTCCCTCTACATTACCCTGACAGTGTGTCCCCCCACTTTATACCCAGTGTCAGCATCGAGCTCTCCCAGGACAGGTACAGCATGGGTTAGCTACAGTGTAGAGCTCCCTCTACATTACCCTGACAGTGTCCCTCCCACTTTATACCCAGTGTCAGTATCGAGCTCTCCCAGGACAGGTACAGCACGGGTTAGATACAGTGTAGAGCTCCCTCTACATTACCCTGACAGTGTCCCTCCCACTTTATACCCAGTGTCAGCATCGAGCTCTCCCAGGACAGGTACAGCACGGGTTAGATACAGTGTAGAGCTCCCTCTACATTACCCTGACAGTGTGTCCCCCCACTTTATACCCAGTGTCAGCATCGAGCTCTCCCAGGACAGGTACAGCACGGGTTAGATACAGTGCAGAGCTCCCTCTACATTACCCTGACAGTGTCCCTCCCACTTTATACCCAGTGTCAGCATCGAGCTCTCCCAGGACAGGTACAGCACGGGTTAGATACAGTGTAGAGCTCCCTCTACATTACCCTGACAGTGTCCCCCACTTTATACCCAGTGTCAGTATCGAGCTCTCCCAGGACAGGTACAGCACGGGGTAGATACAGTGTAGAGCTCCCTCTACCTTACCCTGACAGTGTCCCCCCCACTTTATACCCAGTGTCAGAATCGAGCTCTCCCAGGACAGGTACAGCACGGGTTAGATACAGTGTAGAGAACGCTCTACATTACCCTGACAGTGTCCCCCCCACTTTATACCCAGTGTCAGCATCGAGCGCTCCCAGGATGGGTTCAGCACGGGTTAGATACAGTGTAGAGCTCCCTCGACATTACCCTGAGTGTCACCCCCCACTTTATACCCAGTGTCAGCATCGAGCGCTCCCACTACAGGTGCGGCACGGGTTAGATACAGTGTAGAGCTCCCTCTACATTACCCTGACAGTGTGTCCCCACTTTATACCCAGTGTCAGCATCGAGCTCTCCCAGGACAGGTACAGCATGGGTTAGATACAGTGTAGAGCTCCCTCTACATTACCCTGACAGTGTCCCCCCCACTTTATACCCAGTGTCAGCATCAAGCTCTCCCAGGACAGGTACAGCACGGGTTAGATACAGTGTAGAGCTCCCTCTACATTACCCTGACAATGTCCCCCCCACTTTATACCCAGTGTCAGCATCGAACTCTCCCAGGACAGGTACAGCACGGGTTAGATACAGTGTAGAGCTCCCTCTACATTACCCTGACAGTGTCCCCCCCACTTTATACCCAGTGTCAGCATCGAGCTCTCCCAGGACAGGTACAGCACGGGTTAGATACAGTGTAGAGCTCCCTCTCCATTACCCTGACAGTGTGTCCCCCACTTTATACCCAGTGTGTCCCCCACTTTATACCCAGTGTCAGCATCGAGCTCTCCCAGGACAGGTACAGCACGGGTTAGATACAGTGTAGAGCTCCCTCTACATTACCCTGACAGTGTGTCCCCCACTTTATACCCAGTGTCAGCATCGAGCTCTCCCAGGACAGGTACAGCACGGGTTAGATACAGTGTAGAGCTCCCTCTACATTACCCTGACAGTGTGTCCCCCACTTTATACCCAGTGTCAGCATCGAGCTCTCCCAGGACAGGTACAGCACGGGTTAGATACAGGGTAGAGCTCCCTCTACATTACCCTGACAGTGTCCCCCCCACTTTATACCCAGTGTCAGCATCGAGCTCTCCCAGGACAGGTACAGCACGGGTTAGATACGGTGTAGAGCTCCCTCTACATTACCCTGACAGTGTGTCCCCCACTTTATATCCAGTGTCAGCATCGAGCTCTCCCAGGACAGGTACAGCACGGGTTAGATACAGTGTAGAGCTCCCTCTACATTACCCTGACAGTGTGTCCCCCACTTTATACCCAGTGTCAGCATCGAGCTCTCCCAGGACAGGTACAGCACGGGTTAGATACAGTGTAGAGCTCCCTCTACATTAACCTGACAGTGTGTCCCCACTTTATACCCAGTGTCAGCGTCGAGCTCTCCCAGGACAGGTACAGCACGGGTTAGATACAGTGTAGAGCTCCCTCTACATTACCCTGACAGTGTCCCCCCACTTTATACCCAGTGTCAGCATCGAGCTCTCCCAGGACAGGTACAGCACGGGTTAGATACAGTGTAGAGCTCCCTCTACATTAACCTGACAGTGTCCCCTCCACTTCATACCCAGCGTCAGCATCGAGCTCTCCCAGGCCAGGTACAGTACGGGTTAGATACAGTGTAGAGCTCCCTCTACATTACCCTGACAATGTCCCCCCCACTTTATACCCAGTGTCAGCATCGAACTCTCCCAGGACAGGTACAGCACGGGTTAGATACAGTGTAGAGCTCCCTCTACATTACCCTGACAGTGTCCCCCCCACTTTATACCCAGTGTCAGCATCGAGCTCTCCCAGGACAGGTACAGCACGGGTTAGATACAGTGTAGAGCTCCCTCTCCATTCCCCTGACAGTGTGTCCCCCACTTTATACCCAGTGTGTCCCCCACTTTATACCCAGTGTCAGCATCGAGCTCTCCCAGGACAGGTACAGCACGGGTTAGATACAGTGTAGAGCTCCCTCTACATTACCCTGACAGTGTGTCCCCCACTTTATACCCAGTGTCAGCATCGAGCTCTCCCAGGACAGGTACAGCACGGGTTAGATACAGTGTAGAGCTCCCTCTACATTACCCTGACAGTGTGTCCCCCACTTTATACCCAGTGTCAGCATCGAGCTCTCCCAGGACAGGTACAGCACGGGTTAGATACAGGGTAGAGCTCCCTCTACATTACCCTGACAGTGTCCCCCCCACTTTATACCCAGTGTCAGCATCGAGCTCTCCCAGGACAGGTACAGCACGGGTTAGATACGGTGTAGAGCTCCCTCTACATTACCCTGACAGTGTGTCCCCCACTTTATATCCAGTGTCAGCATCGAGCTCTCCCAGGACAGGTACAGCACGGGTTAGATACAGTGTAGAGCTCCCTCTACATTACCCTGACAGTGTGTCCCCCACTTTATACCCAGTGTCAGCATCGAGCTCTCCCAGGACAGGTACAGCACGGGTTAGATACAGTGTAGAGCTCCCTCTACATTACCCTGACAGTGTGTCCCTCACTTTGTACCCAGAGTTGGAATGGGGAATATCTTGCGATCCTACGATATATTTCCGATGCCAGGAAAATAGAGATTTTGACCGATATGAATGAATTGACGTTAACTTTTCAAGGTTAACCGTTTAAAGGTGTCCAAATTAATCAGATCAAATATGATCGACAGATCCTCAGCGGGCAAAACAATACAACACTAATCTGGATATCTATTATTGAACAACGAGATGCATCTTAATAACTTGGGGGTCAGGAGCCTCCTGGGTCCATTTGCAGAGGGGTCCGTTATTGTGACGGGCGTAAGCTGACGTGGACATACGTCGCCTCGAGGCAAACTGGGCGACCCCTTCGGAAGACAGTGACTCGTGGAGTGCAGCATTAAGGTGCCTGTGTGGAACACACAGATAGCGAGATTCCTCGCACATCGTGCGGTCCGGGACCAACAGCCGAGCTGCGGAGGAACAGGAGCTGATCCCAGGGCGACTTGGTTGAGACGGTGCTAACTCGAATAACTTTCATACTGCAAAAGTGAGTGTGATGTTCCGGCTGCAGGAAAGGGAAGGTCAGAGAGCCAGGGGGACATAGGAGAGGGTCAGACACTGGGTTTACAATTCAGCGACAATCTCAACGTTGAACATTGTGGAATTGGCATTGTCAGAGGGTCAGTACTGAGGGAGAGCTGCACTGTCAGAGGGTCAGTACTGAGGGAGTGCTGCACTGTCAGAGGGTCAGTACTGAGGGAGTGCTGCACTGTCAGAGGGTCAGTACTGAGGGAGTGCTGCACTGTCAGAGGGTCAGTACTGAGGGAGTGCTGCACTGTCAGAGGGTCAGTACTGAGGGAGTGCTGCACTGTCAGAGGGTCAGTACTGAGGGAGTGCTGCACTGTCGGAGAGTCAGTACTGAGGGAGTGTCGCACTGTCAGAGGGTCAGTACTGAGGGAGTGCCGCACTGTCAGAGGGTCAGTACTGAGGGAGTGCTGCACTGTCAGCGGGTCAGTACTGAGGGAGTACAGCACTCACAGAGGGTCAGGACTGAGGGAGTGCTGCACTGTCAGAGGGTCAGTACTGAGGGAGTGCCGCACTGTCAGAGGGTCAGTACTGAGGGAGTACAGCACTCACAGAGGGTCAGCACTGAGGGAGTGCTACACTGTCAGAGGGTCAGTACTGAGGGAGTGCCGCACTGTCGGAGAGTCAGTACTGAGTGAGTGCCGCACTGTCGGAGGGGAATTACTGAGGGAGTGCTGCACTGTCAGAGAGTCAGTACTGAGGGAGTGCCGCACTGTCAGAGGGTCAGTACTGAGGGAGTGCTGCACTGTCAGAGAGTCAGTACTGAGGGAGAGCCGCACTGTCAGAGGGTCAGTACTGAGGGAGTGCTGCACTGTCAGAGGGTCAGTACTGAGGGAGTACAGCACTCACAGAGGGTCAGCACTGAGGGAGTGCTACACTGTCAGAGGGTCAGTACTGAGGGAGTGCCGCACTGTCGGAGAGTCAGTACTGAGTGAGTGCCGCACTGTCGGAGGGTAATTACTGAGGGAGTGCTGCACTGTCAGAGGGTCAGTACTGAGGGAGTGCCGCACTGTCAGAGGGTCAGTACTGAGGGAGTGCTGCACTGTCAGAGGGTCAGAACTGAGGGAGTGCTGCACTGTCAGAGGGTCAGAACTGAGGGAGTGCTGCACTGTCAGGGGGTCAGTACTGAGGGAGTGCTGCAGTGTCAGAGGGTCAGTACTGAGGGAGTGCTGCACTGTCAGAGGGTCAGTACTGAGGTAGTGCTGCACTGTCAGAGGGTCAGTACTGAGGGAGTGCCGCACTGTCAGAGGGTCAGTACGGAGGGAGTGCTGCACTGTCAGAGGGTCAGTACTGAGGGAGTCCAGCACTGTCAGAGGATCAGTACTGAGGGAATGCTGCACTGTCAGAAGGTCAGTACGGAGGGAGTGCTGCACTGTCAGAGGGTCAGTACTGAGGGAGTGCTGCACTGTCAGAGGGTCAGTACTGAGGGAGTGCTGCACTGTCCGGGGGTCAATACTGAGGGAGTGCTGCACTGTCCGGGGGTCAGTACTGAGGGAGTGCTGCACTGTCAGAGGGTCAGTACTGAGGGAGTGCTGCACTGTCAGAGTGTCAGTACTGAGGAAGTGCTGCACTGTCAGAGTGTCAGTACTGAGGAAGTGCTGCACTGTCAGAGGGTCAGTACTAAGGGAGTGCCGCACTGTCAGAGGGTCAGTACTGAGGGAGTGCTGCACTGTCAGAGGGTCAGTACTGAGGGAGTACAGCACTCACAGAGGGTCAGCACTGAGGGAGTGCTACACTGTCAGAGGGTCAGTACTGAGGGAGTGCCGCAATGTCGGAGAGTCAGTACTGAGTGAGTGCCGCACTGTCGGAGGGTAATTACTGAGGGAGTGCTGCACTGTCAGAGGGTCAGTACTGAGGGAGTGCCGCACTGTCAGAGGGTCAGTACTGAGGGAGTGCTGCACTGTCAGAGGGTCAGAACTGAGGGAGTGCTGCACTGTCAGAGGGTCAGAACTGAGGGAGTGCTGCACTGTCAGGGGGTCAGTACTGAGGGAGTGCTGCAGTGTCAGAGGGTCAGTACTGAGGGAGTGCTGCACTGTCAGAGGGTCAGTACTGAGGTAGTGCTGCACTGTCAGAGGGTCAGTACTGAGGGAGTGCCGCACTGTCAGAGGGTCAGTACGGAGGGAGTGCTGCACTGTCAGAGGGTCAGTACTGAGGGAGTCCAGCACTGTCAGAGGATCAGTACTGAGGGAATGCTGCACTGTCAGAAGGTCAGTACGGAGGGAGTGCTGCACTGTCAGAGGGTCAGTACTGAGGGAGTGCTGCACTGTCAGAGGGTCAGTACTGAGGGAGTGCTGCACTGTCCGGGGGTCAATACTGAGGGAGTGCTGCACTGTCCGGGGGTCAGTACTGAGGGAGTGCTGCACTGTCAGAGGGTCAGTACTGAGGGAGTGCTGCACTGTCAGAGTGTCAGTACTGAGGAAGTGCTGCACTGTCAGAGGGTCAGTACTAAGGGAGTGCCGCACTGTCAGAGGGTCAGTACTGAGGGAGTGCTGCACTGTCAGAGGGTCAGTACTGAGGGAGTGCTGCACTGTCAGAGGGTCAGTACGGAGGGAGTGCTGCAGTGTCAGACGGTCAGTACTGAGGGAGTGCTGCGCTGTCATAGGTTCAGTACTGAGGGAGTGCCGCACTGTCAGAGGGTCAGTACTGAGGGAGTGCTGCACTGTCAGAGGGTCAGTATTGAGGAAGTGCTGCACTGTCAGAGGGTCAGTACTGAGGGAGCGCCGCACTGTGAGAGGGTCAGTACTGAGTGAGTGCTGCACTGTCAGAGGGTCAGTAGAGGGAGAGCTGCACTGTCAGAGGGTCAGTACTGAGGGAGTGCCAACTGTCAGAGGGTCAGTACTGAGCGAGTGCTGCACTGTCAGAGGGTCAGTACTGAGGGAGAGCTGCACTGTCAGACGGTCAGTACTGAGGGAGAGCTGCACTGTCAGAGGGTCAGTACTGAGGGGTGCTGCACTGTCAGAGGGTCAGTACTGAGGGAGTGCTGCACTGTCAGAGGGTCAGTACTGAGGGGTGCTGCACTGTCAGAGGGTCAGTACTGAGGGACTGCTGCACTGTCAGAGGGTCAGTACTGAGGGAGAGCTGCACTGTCAGAGGGTCAGAACTGAGGGAGTGCTGCACTGTCAGAGGGTCAGTACTGAGGGAGCGCTGCACTGTCAGAGGTTCAGTACTGAGGGAATGCCGTACTGTAAGAGGGTCAGTACTGAGGGAGTGCTGCACTGTCAGAGGGTCAGTACTGAGGGAGTGCCGCACTGTCAGAGGGTCAGTACTGAGGGAGTGCTGCACAGTCAGAGGGTCAGTACTGAGGGAGTGCTGCACTGTCAGAGGGTCAGTACTGAGGGAGTGCCGCACTGTCAGAGGGTCAGTACTGAGGGAGTGTTGGACTGTCAGAGGGTCAGTACTGAGGGAGCGCCGCACTGTCAGAGGGTCAGTATTGAGGCAGTGCCGCACTGTCAGAGGGTCAGTACTAAGGGAGTGCTGCACTGTCAGAGGGTTAGTACTGAGTGAGTGCTGCACTGTCAGAGGGTCAGTACTGAGGGAGTGCCGCACTGTCAGAGGGTCAGTACTGAGGGAGAGCCGCACTGTCAGAGGGTCAGTACTGAGGGAGTGCCGCACTGTCAGAGGGTCAGTACTGAGGGAGTTCCGCACTGTCAGAGGGTCAGTACTGAGGGAGTGCCGCACTGTCAGAGGGTCAGTACTGAGGGAGTGCCGCACTGTCAGAGGGTCAGTACTGAGGAAGTGCTGCACTGTCAGATGCTCAGTACTGAGGGAGAGCCGCACTGTCATAGAGTCAGAACTGAGGGAGTGCCGCACTGTCAGAGGGTCAGTACTGAGGGAGTGCCGCACTGTCAGAGGATCAGTGCTGAGGGAGTGCTGCACTGTCAGAGGGTCAGTACTGAGGGAGTGCCGCACTGCCAGAGGATCAGTACTGAGGGAGTGCTGCACTGTCAGAGGGTCAGTACTGAGGAAGTGCTGCACTGTCAGATGCTCAGTACTGAGGGAGAGCCGCACTGTCATAGAGTCAGAACTGAGGGAGTGCCGCACTGTCAGAGGGTCAGTACTGAGGGAGTGCCGCACTGTCAGAGGATCAGTGCTGAGGGAGTGCTGCACTGTCAGAGGGTCAGTACTGAGAGAGTGCCGCACTGTCAGAGGGTCAGTACTGAGGGAGTGCCGCACTGTCAGATGCTCAGTACTGAGGGAGAGCCGCACTGTCATAGAGTCAGAACTGAGGGAGTGCCGCACTGTCAGAGGGTCAGTACTGAGGGAGTGCCGCACTGTCAGAGGATCAGTGCTGAGGGAGTGCTGCACTGTCAGAGGGTCAGTACTGAGGGAGTGCCGCACTGCCAGAGGATCAGTACTGAGGGAGTGCTGCACTGTCAGATGGTCAGTACTGAGGGAGTGCTGCATTGCCAGAGGGTCAGTACTGAGGGAGTGCTGCGCTGTCAGAGGGTCAGTACTGAGGGAGCGGCGCATGGTCAGAGGGTCAGTACTGAGGGAGCGCTGCACTGTCAGAGGCTCAGTACTGAGGGAGTGCTGCATTGCCAGAGGGTCAGTACTGAGGGAGTGCTGCGCTGTCAGAGGGTCAGTACTGAGGGAGCGGCGCATGGTCAGAGGGTCAGTACTGAGGGAGTGCTGCACTGTCAGAGGGTCAGTACTGAGGGAGTGCCGCACTGTCAGAGGGTCAGGACTGAGGGAGCGCTGCACTGTCAGAGGGTCAGTACTGAGGGAGTGCTGCACTGTCAGAGGGTCAGTACTGAGGGAGTGCTGCACTGTCAGAGGGTCAGTACTGAGGGAGTGCTGCACTGTCAGACGGCCAGTACTGAGGGAGTGCCGCACTGTCAGAGGGTCAGTACTGAGGGTCAGTACTGAGGAAGTGCCGCACTGTCAGCGGGTCAGTACTGAGCGAGTGCCGCACTGTCAGAGGGTCAGTACTGAGGGAGTGCTGCACTGTCAGAGGGTCGGTACTGAGGGAGTGCCGCACTGTCAGAGGGTCAGTACTGAGGGAGTGCCGCACTGTCAGAGGGTCAGTACTGAGGGAGTGCTGCACTGTCAGAGGGTCAGTACTGAGGGAGTGCTGCACTTTCAGAGGGGCAGTATTGAGGGAGTGCTGCACTGTCAGAGGGTCAGTACTGAGGGAGAGCTGCACTGTTAGAGGGTCAGTACTGAGGGAGTGCTGCACTGTCAGAGGGTCAGTACAGAGGGAGCGACGCACTGTCAGAGGGTCAGTACTGAGGGAGTGTTGCACTGTCAGAGGGTCAGTCCTGAGGGAGTGCTGCACTGTCAGAGGGTCAGTACTGAGGGAGTGATGCACTGTCAGAGGGGCAGTACTGAGGGAGTGCTGCACTGTCAGAGGGTCAGTACTGAGGGAGTGTTGCACTGTCAGAGGGTCAGTCCTGAGGGAGTGCTGCACTGTCAGAGGGTCAGTACTGAGGGAGTGATGCACTGTCAGAGGGGCAGTACTGAGGGAGAGCTGCACTGTCAGAGGGTCAGTACTGAGGGAGTGCCGCACTGTCAGAGGGTCAGTACTGAGGGAGTGCCGCACTGCCAGAGGATCAGTACTGAGGGAGTGCTGCACTGTCAGAGGGTCAGTACTGAGAGAGTGCCGCACTGTCAGAGGGTCAGTACTGAGGGAGAGCTGCACTGTCAGAGGGTCAGTACTGAGGGAGAGCTGCACTGTCAGAGGGTCAGTACTGAGGGAGTGCTGCACTGTCAGAGGGTCAGTACTGAGGGAGTGCTGCACTGTCAGAGGGTCAGTACTGAGGGAGTGCTGCACTTTCAGAGGGGCAGTACTGAGGGAGTGCTGCACTGTCAGAGGGGCAGTACTGAGGGAGTGCTGCACTGTTAGAGGGTCAGTACTGAGGGAGTGCTGCACTGTCAGAGGGTCAGTACTGAGGGAGCGCCGCACTGTCAGAGAGTGAGTACTGAGAGAGTGCTGCACTGTCAGAGGGTCAGTACTGAGGGAGTGCTGCACTGTCAGAGGGTCAGTACTGAGAGAGTGCTGCACTGTCAGAGGGTCAGTACTGAGGGAGTGCTGCACTGTCAGAGGGTCAGTACTGAGAGAGTGCTGCACTGTCAGAGGGGCAGTACTGAGGGAGTGCTGCACTGTCAGAGGGACAGTACTGAGGGAGTGCTGCACTGTCAGAGGATCAGTACTGAGGGAGAGCTGCACTGTCAGAGGGTCAGAACTGAGGGAGTGCTGCACTGTCAGAGGGTCAGTACTGAGGGAGTGCTGCACTGTCAGAGGGTCAGTACTGAGGGAGTGCTGCACTGTCAGAGGGTCAGTACTGAGGGAGTGCCGCACTGTCAGAGGGTCAGTACTGAGGGAGTGCTGCACTGTCAGAGGGACAGTACATGGTGAGGCTGTTCTTTTTAATGCTACACTTGCTACTGTCCGGCTGAGATGAAATGTTCAGGCTTGACGTCGCTGCGTAACATCTGGACTCCAAAGTGATTTAGATTTTGAGGGCGGGAAAATTGAAACTAACTGCGGACCAAGTGCCGGAGAAAGCTAATCCCAGGTGGACGGGTACCAGGAATGGGCCGAGTGGGGATGATTGGGCGGGGACAAGTTGGGAAAATAGCCGATCAGAGAAGTTGGTTGGAAAGTTGATTGGCCGGGAATCCCGATGGTTTGGAGAAAGTGAGATCAGGGAGTGGACGCCGGGATCACCGATACGGGATCTAGCTGAGCTGGGCAATGGCCGCCGTGCTACAGCCTGCTGAGAGGCCCGAGGCCAGCCAGCTCGCTCTTCGACAGAGAAAGGGGTAGCCTCAAAGCGAGGCAATCTGTTCAACCACATCGTACGCTGGCCTTGAAGCTGGGATTGTTCGTCTTTTGTTCCTGCAGGAGTCGGGGCGAACATTTGGAGGAAAGCCAGGAGTTGGCCGCACAGTTCGGACACCAAACTTCCGACTTCTTGGACCCCTGGCGGCTGACTTCGCGGCAGGCACGTCATGAACCCCACTTCTGGCTTTTGCCACTCGCTAGGCCCTGACCGCCAGCAGAACTATCAGGCCTACCCATTCGCCCAACGGGGGCCGTCTGGCGGCATCGGGGCCCAGGCGGAGTTCGAGGCCAGGACAGCTTGTGGTCCGATGACTCCCAGCACCGAGCGAGCGGCGCGCAAGAGCGCCAAGGTGGCAGACATCGCGGTCCAGCTCGAAATGAAGGCCCTCTGGGATGAATTTAACCAACTGGGGACGGAGATGATCGTCACCAAGGCGGGGAGGTAGGTGGGCGCGCGTGGGTTAGTGGGAGAGGAGGGTGATGGAAGGGGCGGGGCCTTCCTACTGGTGAGGTAGGAACAAGAGGAGGCCCCCTTCAGCCCCTTCTCCAGCATTATACCCAGGAACAGGAGTAGGCCCCATTCAGCCCCTTCTCCAGCCCGTTACACAGGAACAGGAGGAGGCCCCATTCAGCCCCTTCTCCAGCCGGTTACAAAGGAACTGGAGGAGGCCCCATTCAGCCCCTTCTCCAACCTGTTACACAGGAACAGGAGGAGGCCCCATTCAGCCCCTTCTCCAGCCGGTTACAAAGGAACTGGAGGAGTAACATTCAGCCCCTTCTCCAGCCTGTTACTCAGGAACAGGAGGAAGCCCCATTCAGCCCCTTCTCCAGCCTGTTACTCAGGAACAGGAGTAGGTCCCATTCAGCCCCTTCTCCAGACTGTTACACAGGCAGCATGGTAGCCTTGTGGATAGCACAATTGCTTCACAGCTCCAGGTTCCCAGGTTCGATTCCGGCTTGGGTCACTGTCTGTGCAGAGTCTGCACGTCCTCCCCGTGTGTGCGTGGGTTTCCTCCCACAGTCCAAAGATGTGCAGGTTAGGTGGATTGGCTATGCTAAATTGCCCTTAGTGACCAAAATTGCCCTTAGTGTTGGGTGGAGTTACTGGGTTATGGGGATAGGGTGGAGGTGTTGACTTTGGGTAGGGTGCTCTTTCCAAGAGCCGGTGCAGACTCGATGGGCCGAATGGCCTCCTTCTGCACTGTAAATTCTCTGATAATCTATGAGGAACAGGAGGAGGCCCCATTCAGCCCCTTCTCCAGCCTGTTACACAGGAACAGGAGGAGGCCCCATTCAGCCCCTGCTCCAGCCTGTTACACAGGAACAGGAGGAGGCCCCATTCAGCCCCTTCTCCAGCCTGTTACACAGGAACAGGAGGAGGCCCTGTTCAGCCCCTTCTCCAGCCCGTTACACAGGAACAGGTGGAGGCCCCATTCTGCCCATCTCCAGCCTGTTACACAGGAACAGGAGGAGGCCCCATTCTGCCCATCTTCAGCCCGTTACAGAGGAACGGGAGGAGGCCCCATTCAGCCCCTTCTCCAGCCTGTTACACAGACAGGAGGAGGCCCCATTCAGCTCCCTCTCCAGCATGATACACAGGAACGGGGGGAGGCCCCATTCGGTCCCTTCCCCAGCCTGTTGCACAGGAACAGGAGGAGGCCCCGTTCAGCCCCTTCTCCAGCCTGTTACACAGGAACAGGAGGAGGCCCCAATCAGCCCCTCCTCCAGCCTGTTACACAGGAACAGGAGGAGGCCCCATTCAGCCCCTTCTCCAACATGTTGCACAGGAACAGGAGGAGGCCCAATTCAGCCCCTTCTCCAGCCCGTTACACAGGAACAGGAGGAGGCCCCATTCAACCCCTTCTCCAGCCTGTCACACAGGAGCAGGAGGAGGCCCCATTCAGACCCTTCTCCAGTCTGTTACACAGGAACAGGAGGAGCTCCCATTCAGCCCCTTCTCCAGCCTGTTACACAGGAACAGGAGGAGGCCCCATTCAGCCCCTTCTCCAGCCTGTTACACAGGAACAGGAGGAGGCCCCATTCAGACCCTTCTCCAGTCTGTTACACAGGAACAGGAGGAGCTCCCATTCAGCCCCTTCTCCAGCCTGTTACACAGGAACAGGAGGAGGCCCCATTCAGCCCCTTCTCCAGCCTGTTACACAGGAACAGAAGGAGGCATCATTCAGCCCCTTCTCCAGCCCGTTACACAGGAACAGGACGAGGCCCCATTCAGCCCCTTCTCCAGCCTGTTACACAGGAACAGGAGGAGGCCCCATTCAGCCCCTTCTCCAACGGAGGTACAGAGACCGGAACTGTGCGCAGTGACTCCCAGTGTGATACGGAGACCGGAACTGTGCACAGTGACTCCCAGTGTGATACAGAGACAGGAACTGTGCACAGTAACTCCCAGTGTGATACAGAGACAGGAACTGTGCGCAGACTGCCAGTGTGATACAGAGACCGGAACTGTGCACAGTGACTCCCAGTATGATACAGAGACAGGAACTGTGCACAGTAACTCTCAGTGTGATACAGAGACCGGAACTGTGCACAGTAACTCCCAGTGTGATACAGAGACCAGAACTGTGCACAGTGACTCCCAGTGTGATACAGAGACAGGAACTGTGCACAGTGACTCCCAGTGTGATACAGAGACCGGAACTGTGCACAGTGACTCCCAGTGTGATATAGAGACAGGAACTGTGCACAGTAACTCCCAGTGTGATACAGAGACCGGAACTGTGCACAGTAACTCCCAGTGTGATACGGAGACAGGAACTGTGCACAGTGACTCCCAGTGTGATACAGAGACAGGAACTGTGCACAGTGAGTCCCAGTGTGATACAGAGACCGGAACTGTGCACAGTAACTCCCAGTGTGATACGGAGACAGGAACTGTGCACAGTGACTCCCAGTGTGATACAGAGACAGGAACTGTGCACAGTGACTCCCAGTGTGATACAGAGACCGGAACTGTGCACAGTAACTCCCAGTGTGATACGGAGACAGGAACTGTGCACAGTGACTCCCAGTGTGATACAGAGACAGGAACTGTGCACAGTGACTCCCAGTGTGATACAGAGACAGGAACTGTGCACAGTGACTCCCAGTGTGATACAGAGACCAGAACTGTGCACAGTGACTCCCAGTGTGATACGGAGACCGGAACTGTGCACAGTGATTCCCAGTGTGATACAGAGACAGGAACTGTGCACAGTGACTCCCAGTGTGATACAGAGACCGGAACTGTGCACAGTGACTCCCAGTGTGATACAGAGACTGGAACTGTGCACAGTGACTCGCAGTGTGATACAGAGACAGGAACTGTGCACAGTGATTCCCAGTGTGATGCAGTGACCGGAACTGTGCACAGTGACTCCCAGTGTGATGCAGAGACAGGAACTGTGCACAGTGACTCCCAGTGTGATACAGAGACCGGAACTGTGCACAGTGACTCCCAGTGTGATACAGAGACAGGAACTGTGCACAGGGACTCCCAGTGTGATACAGAGACAGGAACTGTGCACAGTAACTCCCAGTGTGATACAGAGACCGGAACTGTGCACAGTAACTCCCAGTGTGATACGGAGACAGGAACTGTGCACAGTGACTCCCAGTGTGATACAGAGACAGGAACTGTGCACAGTGACTCCCAGTTTGATACAGAGACAGGAACTGTGCACAGTAACTCCCAGTGTGATACAGAGACCGGAACTGTGCACAGTGACTCCCAGTGTGATACGGAGACAGGAACTGTGCACAGTGACTCCCAGTGTGATACAGAGACCGGAACTGTGCACAGTGACTCCCAGTGTGATACAGAGACTGGAACTGTGCACAGTGACTCGCAGTGTGATACAGAGACAGGAACTGTGCACAGTGATTCCCAGTGTGATACGGAGACAGGAACTGTGCACAGTGACTCCCAGTGTGATGCAGTGACCGGACCTGTGCACAGTGACTCCCAGTGTGATGCAGAGACAGGAACTGTGCACAGTGACTCCCAGTGTGATACGGAGTCCGGAACTGTGCACAGTGACTCCCAGTGTGATACAGAGACAGGAACTGTGCACAGTGACTCCCAGTGTGACACAGAGACTGGAACTGTGCACAGTGACTCCCAGTGTGATACAGAGACCGGAACTGTGCACAGTGACTCCCAGTGTGATACAGAGACAGGAACTGTGCACAGTGACTCCCAGTGTGATACAGAGACCGGAACTGTGCACAGTGACTCCCAGTGTGATACAGAGACCGGAACTGTGCACAGTGACTCCCAGTGTAATACATAGACAGGAACTGTGCACAGTGACTCCCAGAGTGATACAGAGAACGGAACTGTGCACAGTGACTCCCAGTGTGATACAGAGACAGGGACTGTGCACAGTGTCTCCCAGTGTGATACAGAGACCGGAACTGTGCACAGTGACTCCCAGTGTGATACAGAGACCGGAACTGTGCACAGTAACTCCCAGTGTGATACAGAGACCGGAACTGTGCACAGTAACTCCCAGTGTGATACAGAGACAGGAACTGTGCACAGTGACTCCCAGTGTGATACAGTGACTGGAACTGTGCATAGTGACACCCAGTGTGATACAGAGACCGGAACTGTGCACAGTGACTCCCAGTGTGATACAGAGACCGGAACTGCACAGTGACTCCCAGTGTGATACAGAGACAGGAACTGTGCACAGTGACTCCCAGTGTGATACAGAGACCGGAACTGTGCACAGTGACTCCCAGTGTGATACAGAGACAGGAACTGTGCACAGTGACTCCCAGTGTGATACGGAGACCGGAACTGTGCACAGTGACTCCCAGTGTGATACAGAGACAGGAACTGTGCACAGTAACTCCCAGTGTGATACGGAGACAGGAACTGTGCACAGTGACTCCCAGTGTGATACAGAGACAGGAACTGTGCACAGTAACTCCCAGTGTGATACGGAGACTGGAACTGTGCACAGTAACTCCCAGTGTGATACAGAGACCGGAACTGTGCACAGTAACTCCCAGTGTGATACAGAGACAGGAACTGTGCACAGTGACTCCCAGTGTGATACAGAGACCTGAACTGTGCACAGTAACTCCCAGTGTGATACGGAGACAGGAACTGTGCACAGTAACTCCCAGTGTGATACAGAGACTGGAACTGTGCACAGTGACTCCCAGTGTGATACAGAGACAGGAACTGTGCACAGTGACTCCCAGTGTGATACAGAGACAGGAACTGTGCACAGTGATTCCAGTGTGATACAGAGACCGGAACTGTGCACAGTGACTCCCAGTGTGATACAGAGACAGGAACTGAATATTGTACCTCCAATGACGATATGATGGTGAGACTCCTTCTTTAACCCGTTGCAATCTCTGAGGTGTGGGTACACCCAGTGTGCTGTTGGAGAGGGAGTTCAAGGATGTTGCCCCGGCGACAGTGAAGCAACGGCCGATATATTTCCCAGTCGGGGTGGGGAGTGACTCGGATGGGAGCCTCCAGGTGGGGGGGGGGGGGGGGCGGGGGGGGGGTTCCCAGGTATCTGCTGCTCTTGTCCTTCTAGATGGAGGTGGGCGTGGGTTTGGAAGGTGCTGCCTGAGGAGCCTCGGTGAGTTGCTGCAGTGCATCTTGTAGATGGGACACACGGCTGACACTGTGCGTCGGTGGGTGGGGGGGGTGGGGGGGGAGTGAATGTTTGCGGAAGGGGAGCAATCAAGCGGGGCTGCTTTGTCCTGGATGGTGTCGAGCTTCTCGAGTGTTGTTGGAGCTGCGCTCACCCAGGCAAGTGGAGAGTTTCCCTCACACTCCTGACTTGTGCCTTGTCGATGGTGGGCAGGCTTTGGGGGGGGGGGGGCGGGGTCAGGAGGTGAGCTGGATTAGCCCATGAGAGGGAAAGGAATAGCTGCACAATGTGTCTTCTGTCGGTATGCAGATCGGCCCCCATTGTTGCAAATGAACTAATAATTTTCAGACCATATGCAGCCCTCGTCCAGCCTTGTTGTAACCCTCGCTTCCTTGCAACCCCGGTCAGGTGCCCCATGTTGTACAGGGTGTGTTGTCCACTATCCCAGTCTCCCCTTTACCATGACATTTCCCTCTTGTTCAGCACACTTCAGACTGGATTAGGTCAGGGGAAAATATGGCTGCCGGCCGGGCCCAACCGGATAAATTCCGACCTATCCTTTCGCCACCTCGTCTCAATCCGGCCGTTTCCACCACCCGTTCAGCTCTGCTTGTCTCTGGGTTTTTCTCATTGTCCTTTGACCGGGCGTTCTGCACGGCGACCGGGTTAATTTGGAAGGACGTGGGGCCTTTGGCCCTCTGTCGCTTTCAAGTGCTCATCGAAATGCTTCTTCAATGTTGTGAGGGTTCCCGCCTCCTCCACCCCTTCCGACAGTGGGTATCCAGACTCCCATCGCCCTCTGGGGGAGAACGTTTTTCCTCAAATCCCCGCTAAACATCCTGCCCCCCCGCCCGCCGACCTTTAACCTGTGACCCCCCTGGTTATTGACCGCCCGGCTGAGGGGAAAGGTCGCTTCCTGTCCACCCTATCTACGTCCCTCATGATTTTATTCGCCTCAATCGGGTCTCCCCACCCGCTCCCTCGGCCTTCTCGGCTCTAACTCCGGCCTAACCAGCCCCTCCTCACAGCTGAGACGCTCCCGCCCAGGCAGCATCCTGGGGGATCTCCTCTGCACCCCCCTCCAGCGCAAACACGTCCTTCCTCTAGTGTGGCGACGAGAACTACGCACGGGGCCGAGCTGGGGCCTAACCAGCGTTTTGTACAGATCCATCAATCCCCCCCCCCCCACGCCCCGGTTAGTAATGTACCCCACAAGCCTTCTTAAGGGGTGGCACGGCAGCACAGTGGTTAGCACTGTGGCTTCACAGCGCCAGGGTCCCGGGTTCGATTCCCGGCTTGGGTGACTGTCTGGTGCGGAGTCTGCACGTTCTCCCCATGGGTTTCCTCCGGGTCGTGCAGGGTTAGGTGGATTGGCCGTGATAAATGGCCCCCTTAGTGTCCAAAAAGGTGAGGTGGGGGTTTACTGGGTTACGGGGATAGGGGTGGAGTAGGGATGACCCTTCCAAGGGCCGGTGCAGACTTGATGGGCTAACTGGCCTCCTCCTTCACTTCCTCTATTCTACGAACCACCTTGTCTACCTTGTCCGGCTGCCTTCAGGGACCTCTCACCTTCTGTCACCCGTTTCGACCTGGCGTCCCCGGCCCATTGTTCCCGCTTTCTGCAGAGTGAGATCCCTCAAAAAGCCGCCCTCTCGGAGAATCGTCTGCGCTCCCGCATAAATTGTTCCATCTCGGATGGGCGAGGCTTCGAGCTCCCCTGGTTCACTTGATTCAGCTCAGTTCGCGTACCAGCTCATAAAGAAACCCGCACCTTTCACGCGTGACGTTTTCGGCCCTCGGGCTGCAGTAAGCGCCAGGCCTCCCCGGGGTGACACACCCCTCTCCGTCGACACGGCCAGGCTGATTGGCAAGGAAACCAAAGCCAATCCCACCAGCTGCAGGCAGGGTCCAGATGTCTAAGACCCCGTTTTAAAATTCTCGTGTGGGGAACTCTGGTTCCCATCTCCGTCAGGCTGTCGGTCAATCTGGGGGAGTTGGAAAGGAGCAGGAACTAAACAGGCCTGAGGCTGTTCCTTTTGAATGAAGGCCCAGGTTGATAAAAGTTCAAGTGACTCCCCAGAGGAAATCCGATTGTCTGGGAGGACTGACTGAATGCTGCCGCCAGAGGGTCACCTCTAACACTCCCTAAGCACCCTGGGAGGACAGGCTGTTGCGAGGACTCCCAACATCAAAAGCAAGGACTCTCTCTTTTCATCTCAACCCCCTCTTATTTTACCCCTACCCCCTCCCTCTGCTTTGTGCGTGTTTGGGTAGAGGGTGTGGCTGTAAAAGGAGGGGGGGGGGGGGCGGTTAGTAGTTCAACGTGAGAAAAAGAAAACTGCTAGGCTTCTTCTCCTGAAGATGGAAGTCTTTCTTGAGGTCTATGTTCATACATCTTTGAAAGTTGCCACTCAAGTGGATAGAGCTGTGAAGAAGGCCTATGGTGTGCTCGCGTTCATTAGCAGGGGGATTGAATTTAAGAGCCGTGCGGTGATGATGCAGCTGTACAAAACCTTGGTACGGCCACATTTGGAGTACTGTGTACAGTTCTGGTCGCCTCATTTTAGGAAGGATGTGGAAGCTTTGGAAAAGGTGCAAAGGAGATTTACCAGGATGTTGCCTGGAATGGAGAGTAGGCCTTACGAGGAAAGGTTGAGGGTGCTAGGCCTTTTCTCATTATTATAGATTATCATAGAATTTACAGTGCAGAAGGAGGCCATTCGGCCCATCGAGTCTGCACCAGCTCTTGGAAAGAGCACCCTACCCAAGGTCAACACCTCCACCCTATCCCCATAACCCAGTAACCCCACCCAACACTAAGGGCAATTTTGGACACTAAGGGCAATTTATCACGGCCAATCCCCCTAACCTGCACATCTTTGGACTGTGGGAGGAAACCGGAGCACCCGGAGGAAACCCACGCAGACACGGGGAGGATGTGCAGACTCCGCACAGACAGTGACCCAAGCCGGGAATCGAACCCGGGACCCTGGAGCTGTGAAGCAATTGTGCTATCCACAATGCTACCGTGCTGCTGTTCATTAGAACGGCGAAGAATGAGGGGCGACTTGATAGAGGTTTACAAGATGATCAGGGGAATAGATAGAGTAGACAGAGACTTTTTCCTCGGGTGGAACATACCATTACAAGGGGACATAAATTTAAGGTGAATGGTGGAAGATATAGGGGGGATGTCAGAGGTAGGTTCTTTACCCAGAGAGTAGTGGGGGCATGGAATGCACTGCCTGTGGAAGTAGTTGAGTCGGAAACATTAGGGACCTTCAAGCGGCTATTGGAGAGATACATGGATTACGGTAGAATGATGGGGTGTAGATTGATTTGTTCTTAATCTAGGACAAAGGTTTGGCACAACATGGTGGGCCGAAGGGCCTGTTCTGTGCTGTATTTCTCCATGCACTATGTTCTTTATCACTGCTGCCAGTCTCTGTGAGGAACACCTCAAAGTGTTGCTACTTGACACCCGGCACCTGTCTTGTTTCTAAGGGGCTGGATGATCACCACCGTTGCTACTCCGCTATTGACTAGGCTGCGGCCTAGTTGCGACCTTCACCTGACAGGTGCCCTCTGGCCCCAACTCTTCCCCCCCCCCCCCCGCCCAATTCAGGTGACACCACCCGCCCCCCCCCCCCCCCCCCTCCCCCCCCGCCCCACCGAGGGAGCGGAGGGTCTACCTTACTGTATCTGATACCGGACTCCACTACCAGAATCGGCCTATAATCAGGATGGTGTGGCAAACATTTGTGTCTGAGTCTCCCATTTGTGTGCAGGCGAATGTTTCCCACTTTCCAAGTGAAGATCTTCGGGATGGATCCAACGGCAGATTACGTCCTCCTCATGGACTTCATTTCAACTGACGACAAACGGTATAGGTGGGTACGCGCCCAAACCGTGGAGAGACAGCACAACCTCAAATACCTCCCTGAAAGAGAGAGAGAGAGAGAGACCAGTCAGTGTACAGATATCTCCCTGAGAGAGAGAGGGACTGAGAGACACCAGTCAGTGTACAGATATTTCACAGAGAGAGGGGACTGAGAGACACCAGTCAGTGTACAGATATCTCCCTGAGAGAGAGGGGACTGAGAGACACCAGTCAGTGTCCAGATATCTCCCTGAGAGAGAGGGGACTGAGAGACACCAGTCAGTGTACAGATATCTCCCTGAGAGAGAGGGGACTGAGAGACACCAGTCAGTGTACAGATATCTCCCTGAGAGAGAGAGAGGGGACTGAGAGACACCAGTCAGTGTACAGATATCTCCTTGAGAGAGAGAGGGGACTGAGAGACACCAGTCAGTGTACAGATATCTACCTGAGAGAGGGGACTGAGGGACACCAGTCAGTGTACAGATATCTCCCTGAGAGAGAGAGGGGACTGAGGGACACCAGTCAGTGTAGAGATATCTCCCTGAGAGAGAGGACTGAGAGACACCAGTCAGTGTAGAGATATCTCCCTGAGAGAGAGAGGGGACTGAGAGACACCAGTCAGCATACAGATATCTCCCTGAGAGAGAGAGGGACTGAGAAACACCAGTCAGTATACACATATCTCCCTGAGAGAGAGGGGACTGAGAGACACCAGTCTGTGTACAGATATCTCCCTGAGAGTGAGAGGGGACTGAGAGACACCAGTCAGTGTACAGATATCTCCCTGAGAGAGAGAGAGAGGGGACTGAGAGACACCAGTCAGTGTACAGATATCTCCCTGAGAGAGAGAGAGGTGACTGAGAGACACCAGTCAGTGTACAGATATCTCCCTGAGAGAGAGAGGACTGAGAGACACCAGTCAGTGTACAGAATCTCCCTGAGAGAGAGAGGGGACTGAGAGACACCAGTCAGTGTACAGATATCTCCCTGAGAGAGAGGACTGAGAGACACCAGTCAGTGTACAGATATCTCCCTGAGAGAGAGAGGGAACTGAGAGACACCAGTCAGTGTACAGATATCTCCCTGAGAGAGAGGGGACTGAGAGACACCAGTCAGTGTACAGATATCTCCCTGAGAGAGCGAGGGGACTGAGAGACACCAGTCAGTGTACAGATATCTCCCTGAGAGAGAGAGAGGGGACTGAGAGACACCAGTCAGTGTACAGATATCTCCTTGAGAGAGAGAGGGAACTGAGAGACACCAGGCAGTGTACAGATATCTCCCTGAGAGAGAGGGGACTGAGAGACACCAGTCAGTATACAGATATCTCCCTGAGAGAGAGAGGGGACAGAGAGACACCAGTCAGTGTACAGATATCTCCCTGAGAGAGAGGACTGAGAGACACCAGTCAGTGTACAGAATCTCCCAGAGAGAGAGAGGGGACTGAGGGACACCAGTCAGTGTACAGATATCTCCCTGAGAGAGAGAGGGGACTGAGAGACACCAGTCAGTGTACAGAATCTCCCTGAGAGAGAGAGAGGGGACTGAGAGACACCAGTCAGTGTACAGATATCTCCCTGAGAGAGAGGACTGAGAGACACCAGTCAGTGTACAGATATCTCCCTGAGAGAGAGGGGGGACTGAGAGACACCAGTCAGTGTACAGATATCTCCCAGAGAGAGAGGGGGGACTGAGAGACACCAGTCAGTGTACAGATATCTCCCTGAGAGAGAGAGGACTGAGAGACACCAGTCAGTGTACAGATATCTCCCTGAGAGAGAGAGGGACTGAGAGACACCAGTCAGTGTACAGATATCTCCCTGAGAGAGAGGGGACTGAGAGACACCAGTCAGTGTTCAGATATCTCCCTGAGAGAGAGAGGGGACTGAGAGACACCAGTCAGTGTACAGATATCTCCCTGAGAGAGAGGGGACTGAGAGACACCAGTCAGTGTACAGATATCTCCCTGAGAGAGAGGGGACTGAGAGACACCAGTCAGTGTACAGATATCTCCCTGAGAGAGAGGACTGAGAGACACCAGCCAGTGTACAGATATCTCCCTGAGAGAGAGAGGGGACTGAGAGACACCAGTCAGTGTACAGAATCTCCCTGAGAGAGAGAGAGGGGACTGAGAGACACCAGTCAGTGTACAGATATCTCCCTGAGAGTGAGGGGACAGAGAGACACCAGTCAGTGTACAGATATCTCCCTGAGAGAGAGAGAGGGGACTGAGAGACACCAGTCAGTGTACAGATATCTCCTTGAGAGAGAGAGGGGACTGAGAGACACCAGTCAGTGTACAGATATCTCCCTGAGAGAGAGGGGACTGAGAGACACCAGTCAGTATACAGATATCTCCCTGAGAGAGAGAGGGGACAGAGAGACACCAGTCAGTGTACAGATATCTCCCTGAGAGAGAGAGGACTGAGAGACACCAGTCAGTGTACAGATATCTCCCTGAGAGAGAGAGAGGGGACAGAGACACCAGTCAGTGTACAGATATCTCCCTGAGAGAGAGGGGACTGAGAGACACCAGTCAGTATACAGATATCTCCCTGAGAGAGAGAGGGGACAGAGAGACACCAGTCAGTGTACAGATATCTCCCTGAGAGAGAGAGGACTGAGAGACACCCGTCAGTGTACAGATATCTCCCTGAGAGAGAGGGGACTGAGAGACACCAGTCAGTGTACAGAATCTCACTGAGAGAGAGAGGGGACTGAGAGACACCAGTCAGTGTACAGATATCTCCCTGAGAGAGAGGACTGAGAGACACCAGTCAGTGTACAGATATCTCCCTGAGAGAGAGAGGGAACCGAGAGTCACCAATCAGTGTACAGATATCTCCCTGAGAGAGAGGGGACTGAGAGACACCAGTCAGTGTACAGATATCTCCCTGAGAGAGAGAGAGGGGGGACTGAGAGACACCAGTCAGTGTACAGATATCTCCCTGAGAGAGAGGGGACTGAGAGACACCAGTCAGTGTACAGATATCTCCCGGAGAGAGAGGGGACTGAGAGACACCAGTCAGTGTACAGATACCCCCCTGAGAGAGAGAGGGGACTGAGAGACACCAGTCAGTGTACAGATATCTCCCTGAGAGAGAGGGGACTGAGAGACACCAGTCAGTGTACAGATATCTCCCTGAGAGAGAGAGAGGACAGAGAGACACCAGTCAGTGTACAGATACCCCCCTGAGAGAGAGGGGACTGAGAGACACCAGTCAGTGTACAGATATCTCCCTGAGAGAGAGAGAGGGGACTGAGAGACACCAGTCAGTGTACAGATATCTCCGTGAGAGAGAGCGGGGACTGAGAGACACCAGTCAGTGTACAGATATCTCCCTGAGACAGAGAGGGGATTGAGAGACACCAGTCAGTGTACAGATATCTCCCTGAGAGAGAGCGGGGACTGAGAGACACCAGTCAGTGTACAGATATCTCCCTGAGAGAGAGGGGACTGAGATACACCAGTCGGTGTACAGATATCTCCCTGAGAGAGAGAGGGGACAGAGAGACACCAGTCAGTGTACAGCTATCTCCCTGAGAGAGAGGGGACTGAGGTACACCAGTCAGTGTACAGATATCTCCCTGAGAGAGAGAGGGGACTGAGAGGCACCAGTCAGTGTACAGATATCTCCCTGTGAGAGGGGGGGACTGAGAGACACCAGTCAGTGTACAGATACCTCCCTGAGAGAGAGGGGACTGAGAGACACCAGTCAGTGTACAGATATCTCCCTGAGAGAGAGGACTGAGAGACACCAGTCAGTGTACAGATACCTCCCTGAGAGAGAGGGGACTGAGAGACACCAGTCAGTGTACAGATATCTCCCTGAGAGAGAGAGAGGACAGAGAGACACCAGTCAGTGTACAGATACCCCCCTGAGAGAGAGGGGACTGAGAGACACCAGTCAGTGTACAGATATCTCCCTGAGAGAGAGAGGGGACTGAGAGACACCAGTCAGTGTACAGATATCTCCGTGAGAGAGAGCGGGGACTGAGAGACACCAGTCAGTGTACAGATATCTCCCTGAGACAGAGAGGGGATTGAGAGACACCAGTCAGTGTACAGATATCTCCCTGAGAGAGAGCGGGGACTGAGAGACACCAGTCAGTGTACAGATATCTCCCTGAGACAGAGAGGGGATTGAGAGACACCAGTCAGTGTACAGATATCTCCCTGAGAGAGAGGGGACTGAGATACACCAGTCGGTGTACAGATATCTCCCTGAGAGAGAGAGGAGACTGAGAGACACCAGTCAGTGTACAGATATCTCCCTGAGAGAGAGGGGACTGAGAGACACCAGTCAGTGTACAGATATCCCCCTGAGAGAGAGGGGACTGAGAGACACCAGTCAGTGTACAGATATCTCCCTGAGAGAGAGGGGACTGAGAGACACCAGTCAGTGTACAGATATCTCCCTGAGAGCGAGGGGACTGAGAGACACCAGTCAGTGTACAGATATCTCCCTGAGAGAGAGGGGACTGAGAGACACCTCAGTGTACAGATATCTCCCAGAGAGAGAGAGGGGACTGAGAGACACCAGTCAGTGTTCAGATATCTCCCTGAGAGAGGGAGGGGACTGAGAGACACCAGCCAGTGTAAAGATATCAACTGCTCTCCTTTTCAGCAATCTGCACCCTTCTCCGTTCCCTGCCACTCTCTGCTCTTCTCACCTGTATCTGTCCATCTCTCTCTCTCTCTGTCCGTCTCTCTCTCTCTGTTCCTCTGTCTCTCTCTCTCTGCCTCCCACTCTCACTCTGTCCCTCTGATTGTCATTCTCACATTCGCTGTCCCTCATCCCCTGGAACATACAGTGCAGAAGGAGGCCATTCCGCCCATCCAGTCTGCACCAACCCACTGAAGCCCTCGCTTGTATTCTTGTAACCCAGTAACCCCCTCCTAACCTTCTTTGGGTCACTAAGGGCAATTTATCGTGGCCAATCCCCCTAACCTGCACATCTTTGGACTGTGGGAGGAAACCGGAGCACCCGGAGGAAACCCACGCACACACGGGGAGGATGTGCAGACTCCGCACAGACAGTGACCCAAGCCGGAATCGAACCTGGGACCCTGGAGCTGTGAAGTCACAGTGCTAACCACTGTGCTACCGTGCTGCCATCACACTGATTCTTTCTCTCTCTTTCACTCTCTCTCTGTCTCTTTCACTCTCTCTCTTTCTCTGTCTGTCCCTCTCTCTGTCTCTTTCACTCTCTCTCTTTCTCTCTCTCTCTCTGTCTGTCCCTCTCTCTGTCTCTTTCACTCTCTCTCTCTCTCTCTCTCTCTCTCTCTGTCAGTCTCTCTCTCTCTGTCCCTCCCACTCGCTTTCTCTCTCTCTCTGCCTCTCTCTCTCTGTCCTCCCCTCTCTCTGTCTCTCTCTCTGTCTCTCACTGTCCCCCCTCTCTCTCTCTGTCCCCCTCCCCGCTCCCTCTCTCTCTGTCCCTCACTCTCTCTCTCTCTGCTGCCCCCCTCTCTGTCTGTCTCTCTCTCTGTCTTGCACCCTCACACTGTCCCCCTCTCTCTCTCTCTCTGTCTCTCTTTGCCTGCCCCCATCTCTATCTCTCTCTCTCTCTGTCTGTATGTCTCTCTGTAACCCTCTCTGTCTGTCTCTCTCTGTCCATCTCTCTCTCTCTCTGTCTCTCTCTGTGTCTGTCTCTCTCTCTGTCCCCCTCTCTCTCTGTCTGTCGCTCTCTCTCCCTCTCTCTGTCTCTCTCTCTCTGTCTCTCTCTCTCTGTCTCTCTGTCTCTCTCTGTCTCTCCCTCTCTCGCACTCTCTGTTCCTCCCTTTCTCTCTCTGTCTGTATCTCTCTGTCCCTCCCACTCTCTTTCACTCTCTCTCTGTCCTCCCCTCTCTCTGTCTCTCTCTCTCTGTCTCTCACTGTCCCCCCTCTCTCTCTCTGTCTCCCTCCCCACTCCCTCTCTCTCTGTCCCTCACTCTCTCTCTCTCTCTCTCTGCTGCCCCCCTCTCTGTCTGTCTCTCTCTCTGTCTTGCACCCTCACACTGTCCCCCTCTCTCTCTCTCTCTCTGTCTCTCTTTGCCTGCCCCCGTCTCTCTCTCTCTCTCTCTCTCTCTCTCTGTCTGTATGTCTCTCTGTAACCCTCTCTGTCTGTATCTCTCTGTCCCTCCCACTCTCTTTCACTCTCTCTCTGTCCTCCCCTCTCTCTGTCTCTCTCTCTGTCTCCCTCCCCGCTCCCTCTCTCTCTGTCCCTCACTCTCTCTCTCTCTGCTGCCCCCCTCTCTGTCTGTCTCTCTCTCTGTCTCTCTGTCTTGCACCCTCACACTGTCCCCCATCTCTATCTCTCTCTCTCTCTGTCTGTATGTCTCTCTGTGACCCTCTCTGTCTGTCTCTCTCTGTCCGTCTCTCTCTCTGTCTCTCTCTCTGTCTGTCTCTCTCTGTCCCCCTCTCTCTCTGTCTGTCGCTCTCTCTGTCTCTCTCTCTCTCTCTGTCTCTCTCTCTCTCTGTCTCTCTCTCTCTCTCTGTCTCACTCTCTGTTTCTCTCTCTGTCTCTCACACTCTCTGTTCCTCCCTTTCTCTCTATGTCTGTCTCTCTCTCTGTCCCTCCCACTCTCTTTCACTCTCACTCTGTCTCTCTCACTCTCTGTCTGTCACTCTCTCTGCCTCTCTCTCTCTCTGCCTCTCTCTCTCTCTGTCTGTCTCTCTCTCTTTCTCTCTCTGTTTCTCTCTCTCTCTCCCTCACACTGACCCCCCCTCTCTCTCTCTCGTTCTCTCTCTCTCTCTCTGTCTGTATGTCTCTCTCTCTGTAACCCTGTCTGTCTGTCTCTCTCTGTCTGTCTGTCTCTCTCTGTCTGTCTCTCTCTCTCTCTGACCCCCTCTCTCTCTGTCTATCTCTCTCTGTCTCTCTCTCTCTCTGTCTGTCTCTCTCTCTTTCTCTCTCTGTTTCTCTCTCTCTCTCCCTCACACTGACCCCCCCTCTCTCTCTCTCGTTCTCTCTCTCTCTCTCTGTCTGTATGTCTCTCTCTCTGTAACCCTGTCTGTCTGTCTCTCTCTGTCTGTCTGTCTCTCTCTGTCTGTCTGTCTCTCTCTGTCTCTCTCTCTCTCTCTCTGTCCCCCTCTCTCTCTGTCTCTCTCCCCCTCTCTCTCTCACACTCTCACTCTGTTTCTCTCTGTTTCTCTCTCTCCCTCACACTGACCCCCTCTCTCTCTCTTTCTCTCTCTCTCTCTCTGTCTCTCTGTCTCACTCTCTGTCTCTCTCCCCCTCTCTCTCACTCTCACACTCTCTCTCTCTGTTTCTCTCTCTCTCTCTCTCTCTCTGTCTCACTCTCTTTCTCTCTGTTTCTCTCTCTCCCTCACACTGATCCCACCTCTCTCTCTCCCTGTCTCTATGTCTGTCTCCCTCTCTGTCTGTCTCTCTCTCTCTCACACTGTCTCTCTCTCTCTGTCTCTCTCCCACTCTCTCTCTCTCTCACACTCAAACTGTCTCTCTCTCTCTCTCACACTCTCACACTGTCTCTCTCTCTCACACACTCTCTCACTGTCTCTCTCTCACACTGTCTCTCTCTCTCTGTCTCTCTCCCACTCT
>NC_092710.1:16289706-16299706 GCF_047496885.1 Scyliorhinus torazame | reverse complement strand
TGTCTGAGTGTCTGTCTGAGTGTCTGTCTGAGTGTCTGTCTGAGTGTCTATCTGAGTGTCTGTCTGAGTGTCTGTCTGAGTGTCTATCTGAGTGTCTATCTGAGTGTCTGTCTGTCTGAGTGTCTGTCTGAGTGTCTGTCTGTCTGAGTGTCTGTCTGAGTGTCTGTCTGAGTGTCTGTCTGAGTGTCTGTCTGTCTGAGTGTCTGTCTGAGTGTCTGTCTGAGTGTCTATCTGAGTGTCTGTCTGAGTGTCTGTCTGTCTGAGTGTCTGTCTGAGTGTCTGAGTGTCTGTCTGAGTGTCTGTCTGAGTGTCTGTCTGTCTATCTGAGTGTCTGTCTGAGTGTCTGTCTGTCTGAGTGTCTGTCTGAGTGTCTGTCTGAGTGTCTATCTGAGTGTCTGTCTGAGTGTCTGTCTGTCTGAGTGTCTGTCTGTCTGAGTGTCTGTCTGAGTGTCTGTCTGTCTGAGTGTCTGTCTTTCTGAGTGTCTGTCTGTCTGAGTGTCTGTCTGTCTGAGTGTCTGTCTGAGTGTCTGTCTGAGTGTCTGTCTGAGTGTCTGTCTGAGTGTCTGTCAGAGTGTCTGTCTGTCTGAGTGTCTGTCTGTCTGAGTGTCTGTCTGTCTGAGTGTCTGTCTGTCTGAGTGTCTGTCTGTCTGAGTGTCTGTCTGTCTGAGTGTCTGTCTGTCTGAGTGTCTGTCTGTCTGAGTGTCTGTCTGTCTGAGTGTCTGTCTGTCTGAGTGTCTGTCTGTCTGAGTGTCTGTCTGAGTGTCTGTCTGAGTGTCTGTCTGAGTGTCTGTCTGAGTGTCTGTCTGTCTGAGTGTCTGTCTGTCTGAGTGTCTGTCTGTCTGAGTGTCTGTCTGTCTGAGTGTCTGTCTGAGTGTCTGTCTGAGTGTCTGTCTGAGTGTCTGTCTGTCTGAGTGTCTGTCTGAGTGTCTGTCTGAGTGTCTGTCTGTCTGAGTGTCTGTCTGAGTGTCTGTCTGAGTGTCTGTCTGAGTGTCTGTCTGAGTGTCTGTCTGTCTGAGTGTCTGTCTGAGTGTCTGTCTGTCTGAGTGTCTGTCTGTCTGAGTGTCTGTCTGAGTGTCTGTCTGTCTGAGTGTCTGTCTGAGTGTCTGTCTGAGTGTCTGTCTGAGTGTCTGTCTGAGTGTCTGTCTGAGTGTCTGTCTGTCTGAGTGTCTGTCTGAGTGTCTGTCTGAGTGTCTGTCTGAGTGTCTGTCTGTCTGAGTGTCTATCTGAGTGTCTGTCTGTCTGAGTGTCTGTCTGAGTGTCTGTCTGAGTGTCTGTCTGTCTGAGTGTCTGTCTGAGTGTCTGTCTGAGTGTCTGTCTGTCTGAGTGTCTGTCTGTCTGAGTGTCTGTCTGAGAGTCTGTCTGAGTGTCTGTCTGTCTGAGTGTCTGTCTGAGTGTCTGTCTGTCTGAGTGTCTGTCTGTCTGAGTGTCTGTCTGAGTGTCTGTCTGAGTGTCTGTCTGAGTGTCTGTCTGAGTGTCTGTTTGAGTGTCTGTCTGAGTGTCTGTCTGTCTGAGTTTCTGTCTGAGTGTCTGTCTGAGTGTCTGTCTGAGTGTCTGTCTGAGTGTCTGTCTGTCTGAGAGTCTGTCTGAGAGTCTGTCTGAGTGTCTGTCTGAGTGTCTGTCTGAGTGTCTGTCTGAGTGTCTGTCTGAGTGTCTGTCTGTCTGAGTGTCTGTCTGTCTGAGTGTCTGTCTGTCTGAGTGTCTGTCTGTCTGAGTGTCTGTCTGTCTGAGTGTCTGTCTGTCTGAGTGTCTGTCTGTCTGAGTGTCTGTCTGTCTGAGTGTCTGTCTGTCTGAGTGTCTGTCTGTCTGAGTGTCTGTCTGAGTGTCTGTCTGAGTGTCTGTCTGTCTGAGTGTCTGTCTGTCTGAGTGTCTGTCTGTCTGAGTGTCTGTCTGTCTGAGTGTCTGTCTGTCTGAGTGTCTGTCTGTCTGAGTGTCTGTCTGTCTGAGTGTCTGTCTGAGTGTCTGTCTGTCAGAGTGTCTGTCTGTCTGAGTGTCTGTCTGTCTGAGTGTCTGTCTGTCTGAGTGTCTGTCAGAGTGTCTGTCTGAGAGTCTGTCTGAGTGTCTGTCTGTCTGAGTGTCTGTCTGTCTGAGTGTCTGTCTGTCTGAGTGTCTATCTGAGTGTCTGTCTGTCTGAGTGTCTGTCTGTCTGAGTGTCTGTCTGAGTGTCTGTCTGTCTGAGTGTCTGTCTGTCTGAGTGTCTATCTGAGTGTCTGTCTGTCTGAGTGTCTGTCTGAGTGTCTGTCTGAGTGTCTGTCTGTCTGAGTGTCTGTCTGTCTGAGTGTCTGTCTGTCTGAGTGTCTGTCTGAGTGTCTGTCTGTCTGAGTGTCTGTCTGTCTGAGTGTCTATCTGAGTGTCTGTCTGTCTGAGTGTCTGTCTGTCTGAGTGTCTGTCTGTCTGAGTGTCTGTCTGTCTGAGTGTCTGTCTGAGTGTCTGTCTGTCTGAGTGTCTGTCTGTCTGAGTGTCTGTCTGTCTGAGTGTCTGTCTGAGTGTCTGTCTGAGTGTCTGTCAGAGTGTCTGTCAGAGTGTCTGTCTGAGTGTCTGTCTGAGTGTCTGTCTGAGTGTCTGTCTGAGTGTCTGTCTGTCTGAGTGTCTGTCTGTCTGAGTGTCTGTCTGAGTGTCTGTCTGTCTGAGTGTCTGTCTGTCTGAGTGTCTGAGTGTCTATCTGAGTGTCTGTCTGTCTGAGTGTCTGTCAGAGTGTCTGTCTGTCTGAGTGTCTGTCTGAGTGTCTGTCTGAGTGTCTGTCTGTCTGAGTGTCTGTCTGTCTGAGTGTCTGTCTGTCTGAGTGTCTGTCTGTCTGAGTGTCTGTCTGTCTGAGTGTCTGTCTGTCTGAGTGTCTGTCTGTCTGAGTGTCTGTCTGTCTGAGTGTCTGTCTGTCTGAGTGTCTGTCTGTCTGAGTGTCTGTCTGTCTGAGTGTCTGTCTGTCTGAGTGTCTGTCTGTCTGAGTGTCTGTCTGAGTGTCTGTCTGAGTGTCTGTCTGAGTGTCTGTCTGAGTGTCTGTCTGAGTGTCTGTCTGAGTGTCTGTCAGAGTGTCTGTCAGAGTGTCTGTCAGAGTGTCTGTCAGAGTGTCTGTCAGAGTGTCTGTCAGAGTGTCTGTCTGAGTGTCTGTCTGAGTGTCTGTCTGAGTGTCTGTCTGAGTGTCTGTCAGAGTGTCTGTCAGAGTGTCTGTCTGAGTGTCTGTCTGTCTGAGTGTCTGTCTGAGTGTCTGTCTGAGTGTCTGTCTGAGTGTCTGTCTGAGTGTCTGTCTGAGTGTCTGTCTGAGTGTCTGTCTGAGTGTCTGTCTGAGTGTCTGTCTGAGTGTCTGTCTGAGTGTCTGTCTGTCAGAGTGTCTGTCTGTCAGAGTGTCTGTCTGTCAGAGTGTCTGTCTGAGTGTCTGTCTGTCAGAGTGTCTGTCTGTCAGAGTGTCTGTCAGAGTGTCTGTCTGAGTGTCTGTCTGAGTGTCTGTCTGAGTGTCTGTCTGAGTGTCTGTCTGTCTGAGTGTCTGTCTGAGTGTCTGTCTGTCTGAGTGTCTGTCTGAGTGTCTGTCTGTCTGAGTGTCTATCAGAGTGTCTGTCTGTCTGAGTGTCTGTCTGTCTGAGTGTCTGTCTGTCTGAGTGTCTGTCTGTCTGAGTGTCTGTCTGTCTGAGTGTCTGTCTGAGTGTCTGTCTGTCTGAGTGTCTGTCTGTCTGAGTGTCTGTCTGTCTGAGTGTCTGTCTGAGTGTCTGTCTGAGTGTCTGTCTGTCTGAGTGTCTGTCTGAGTGTCTGTCTGAGTGTCTGTCTGAGTGTCTGTCTGAGTGTCTGTCTGAGTGTCTGTCTGAGTGTCTGTCTGAGTGTCTGTCAGAGTGTCTGTCAGAGTGTCTGTCAGAGTGTCTGTCAGAGTGTCTGTCAGAGTGTCTGTCAGAGTGTCTGTCAGAGTGTCTGTCAGAGTGTCTGTCAGAGTGTCTGTCAGAGTGTCTGTCAGAGTGTCTGTCTGAGTGTCTGTCAGAGTGTCTGTCAGAGTGTCTGTCTGAGTCTGAGTGTCTGTCTGAGTGTCTGTCTGAGTGTCTGTCTGAGTGTCTGTCTGAGTGTCTGTCTGAGTGAGTGTCTGTCTGAGTGTCTGTCTGAGTGTCTGTCTGAGTGTCTGTCTGAGTGTCTGTCTGTCTGAGTGTCTGTCTGAGTGTCTGTCTGAGTGTCTGTCTGAGTGTCTGTCTGTCTGAGTGTCTGTCTGAGTGTCTGTCTGAGTGTCTGTCAGAGTGTCTGTCAGAGTGTCTGTCAGAGTGTCTGTCAGAGTGTCTGTCAGAGTGTCTGTCAGAGTGTCTGTCTGAGTGTCTGTCTGAGTGTCTGTCAGAGTGTCTGTCAGAGTGTCTGTCAGAGTGTCTGTCAGAGTGTCTGTCAGAGTGTCTGTCAGAGTGTCTGTCAGAGTGTCTGTCAGAGTGTCTGTCAGAGTGTCTGTCAGAGTGTCTGTCAGAGTGTCTGTCTGAGTGTCTGTCTGAGTGTCTGTCTGTCAGAGTGTCTGTCAGAGTGTCTGTCAGAGTGTCTGTCAGAGTGTCTGTCAGAGTGTCTGTCAGAGTGTCTGTCAGAGTGTCTGTCAGAGTGTCTGTCAGAGTGTCTGTCTGAGTGTCTGTCTGAGTGTCTGTCTGTCTGAGTGTCTGTCTGTCTGAGTGTCTGTCTGTCTGAGTGTCTGTCTGAGTGTCTGTCTGAGTGTCTGTCTGCGTGTCTGTCTGTCTGCGTGTCTGTCTGTCTGAGTGTCTGTCTGAGTGTCTGTCTGCGTGTCTGTCTGAGTGTCTGAGTGTCTGTCTGTCTGAGTGTCTGTCTGAGTGTCTGTCTGTCTGAGTGTCTGTCTGTCTGAGTGTCTGTCTGTCTGAGTGTCTGTCTGAGTGTCTGTCTGTCTGAGTGTCTGTCTGAGTGTCTGTCTGAGTGTCTGTCTGAGTGTCTGTCTGTCTGAGTGTCTGTCTGTCTGAGTGTCTGTCTGAGTGTCTGTCTGAGTGTCTGTCTGAGTGTCTGTCTGAGTGTCTGTCTGAGTGTCTGTCTGAGTGTCTGTCTGAGTGTCTGTCTGAGTGTCTGTCTGAGTGTCTGTCTGAGTGTCTGTCTGAGTGTCTGTCTGTCTGAGTGTCTGTCTGTCTGAGTGTCTGTCTGAGTGTCTGTCTGAGTGTCTGTCTGTCTGAGTGTCTGTCTGTCTGAGTGTCTGTCTGTCTGAGTGTCTGTCTGAGTGTCTGTCTGTCTGAGTGTCTGTCTGTCTGAGTGTCTGTCTGTCTGAGTGTCTGTCTGAGTGTCTGTCTGTCTGAGTGTCTGTCTGTCTGAGTGTCTGTCTGTCTGAGTGTCTGTCTGTCTGAGTGTCTGTCTGTCTGAGTGTCTGTCTGAGTGTCTGTCTGAGTGTCTGTCTGAGTGTCTGTCTGAGTGTCTGTCTGAGTGTCTGTCTGTCTGAGTGTCTGTCTGAGTGTCTGTCTGTCTGAGTGTCTGTCTGTCTGAGTGTCTGTCTGAGTGTCTGTCTGAGTGTCTGTCTGAGTGTCTGTCTGTCTGAGTGTCTGTCTGAGTGTCTGTCTGAGTGTCTGTCTGAGTGTCTGTCTGAGTGTCTGTCTGTCTGAGTGTCTGTCTGAGTGTCTGTCTGAGTGTCTGTCTGAGTGTCTGTCTGAGTGTCTGTCTGAGTGTCTGTCTGTCTGAGTGTCTGTCTGAGTGTCTGTCTGAGTGTCTGTCTGAGTGTCTGTCTGTCTGAGTGTCTGTCTGAGTGTCTGTCTGTCTGAGTGTCTGTCTGTCTGAGTGTCTGTCTGAGTGTCTGTCTGTCTGAGTGTCTGTCTGTCTGAGTGTCTGTCTGTCTGAGTGTCTGTCTGAGTGTCTGTCTGTCTGAGTGTCTGTCTGAGTGTCTGTCTGTCTGAGTGTCTGTCTGTCTGAGTGTCTGTCTGTCTGAGTGTCTGTCTGTCTGAGTGTCTGTCTGTCTGAGTGTCTGTCTGAGTGTCTGTCTGTCTGAGTGTCTGTCTGTCTGAGTGTCTGTCTGTCTGAGTGTCTGTCTGTCTGAGTGTCTGTCTGTCTGAGTGTCTGTCTGAGTGTCTGTCTGTCTGAGTGTCTGTCTGTCTGAGTGTCTGTCTGTCTGAGTGTCTGTCTGTCTGAGTGTCTGTCTGAGTGTCTGTCTGAGTGTCTGTCTGAGTGTCTGTCTGAGTGTCTGTCTGTCTGAGTGTCTGTCTGTCTGAGTGTCTGTCTGAGTGTCTGTCTGTCTGAGTGTCTGTCTGTCTGAGTGTCTGTCTGTCTGAGTGTCTGTCTGTCTGAGTGTCTGTCTGTCTGAGTGTCTGTCTGAGTGTCTGTCTGAGTGTCTGTCTGAGTGTCTGTCTGAGTGTCTGTCTGAGTGTCTGTCTGTCTGAGTGTCTGTCTGTCTGAGTGTCTGTCTGAGTGTCTGTCTGTCTGAGTGTCTGTCTGAGTGTCTGTCTGAGTGTCTGTCTGAGTGTCTGTCTGAGTGTCTGTCTGAGTGTCTGTCTGAGTGTCTGTCTGTCTGAGTGTCTGTCTGAGTGTCTGTCTGAGTGTCTGTCTGTCTGAGTGTCTGTCTGAGTGTCTGTCTGAGTGGTCTGTCTGAGTGTCTGTCTGTCTGAGTGTCTGTCTGTCTGAGTGTCTGTCTGTCTGAGTGTCTGTCTGTCTGAGTGTCTGTCTGAGTGTCTGTCTGAGTGTCTGTCTGAGTGTCTGTCTGTCTGAGTGTCTGTCTGAGTGTCTGTCTGAGTGTCTGTCTGTCTGAGTGTCTGTCTGAGTGTCTGTCTGAGTGTCTGTCTGAGTGTCTGTCTGTCTGAGTGTCTGTCTGTCTGAGTGTCTGTCTGTCTGAGTGTCTGTCTGTCTGAGAGTCTGTCTGAGTGTCTGTCTGAGTGTCTGTCTGAGTGTCTGTCTGAGTGTCTGTCTGAGTGTCTGTCTGAGTGTCTGTCTGTCTGAGTGTCTGTCTGAGTGTCTGTCTGAGTGTCTGTCTGAGTGTCTGTCTGAGTGTCTGTCTGAGTGTCTGTCTGAGTGTCTGTCTGTCTGAGTGTCTGTCTGTCTGAGTGTCTGTCTGTCTGAGTGTCTGTCTGTCTGAGTGTCTGTCTGAGTGTCTGTCTGTCTGAGTGTCTGTCTGAGTGTCTGTCTGTCTGAGTGTCTGTCTGTCTGAGTGTCTGTCTGAGTGTCTGTCTGAGTGTCTGTCTGAGTGTCTGTCTGAGTGTCTGTCTGTCTGAGTGTCTGTCTGAGAGTCTGTCTGAGTGTCTGTCTGAGTGTCTGTCTGTCTGAGTGTCTGTCTGTCTGAGTGTCTGTCTGTCTGAGTGTCTGTCTGAGTGTCTGTCTGTCTGAGTGTCTGTCTGAGTGTCTGTCTGAGTGTCTGTCTGAGTGTCTGTCTGAGTGTCTGTCTGAGTGTCTGTCTGAGTGTCTGTCTGTCTGAGTGTCTGTCTGAGAGTCTGTCTGAGTGTCTGTCTGAGTGTCTGTCTGTCTGAGTGTCTGTCTGAGTGTCTGTCTGTCTGAGTGTCTGTCTGAGAGTCTGTCTGAGTGTCTGTCTGAGTGTCTGTCTGTCTGAGTGTCTGTCAGAGTGTCTGTCTGTCAGAGTGTCTGTCTGAGTGTCTGTCTGAGTGTCTGTCTGAGTGTCTGTCTGTCTGAGTGTCTGAGTGTCTGTCTGCCTGAGTGTCTGTCTGAGTGTCTGTCTGTCTGAGTGTCTGTCTGTCTGAGTGTCTGTCTGTCTGAGTGTCTGTCTGAGTGTCTGTCTGAGTGTCTGTCTGAGTGTCTGTCTGTCAGAGTGTCTGTCTGAGTGTCTGTCTGAGTGTCTGTCTGAGTGTCTGTCTGTCTGAGTGTCTGAGTGTCTGTCTGCCTGAGTGTCTGTCTGAGTGTCTGTCTGTCTGAGTGTCTGTCTGTCTGAGTGTCTGTCTGTCTGAGTGTCTGTCTGAGTGTCTGTCTGAGTGTCTGTCTGAGTGTCTGTCTGTCTGAGTGTCTGTCTGAGTGTCTGTCTGTCTGAGTGTCTGTCTGTCTGAGTGTCTGTCTGTCTGAGTGTCTGTCTGAGTGTCTGTCTGTCTGAGTGTCTGTCTGAGTGTCTGTCTGAGTGTCTGTCTGAGTGTCTGTCAGAGTGTCTGTCTGTCAGAGTGTCTGTCAGAGTGTCTGTCTGAGTGTCTGTCTGAGTGTCTGTCTGAGTGTCTGTCTGTCAGAGTGTCTGTCTGTCTGAGTGTCCTGTCTGAGTGTCTGTCTGAGTGTCTGTCTGTCTGAGTGTCTGTCTGTCTGAGTGTCTGTCTGAGTGTCTGTCTGAGTGTCTGTCTGAGTGTCTGTCTGAGTGTCTGTCTGAGTGTCTGTCTGAGTGTCTGTCTGTCAGAGTGTCTGTCTGTCTGAGTGTCTGTCTGAGTGTCTGTCTGAGTGTCTGTCTGTCTGAGTGTCTGTCTGTCTGAGTGTCTGTCTGAGTGTCTGTCTGAGTGTCTGTCTGAGTGTCTGTCTGAGTGTCTGTCTGTCAGAGTGTCTGTCTGTCTGAGTGTCTGTCTGAGTGTCTGTCTGAGTGTCTGTCTGAGTGTCTGTCTGTCTGAGTGTCTGTCTGTCTGAGTGTCTGTCTGTCTGAGTGTCTGTCTGTCTGAGTGTCTGTCTGTCTGAGTGTCTGTCTGTCTGAGTGTCTGTCAGAGTGTCTGTCTGTCTGAGTGTCTGTCTGAGTGTCTGTCTGTCTGAGTGTCTGTCTGTCTGAGTGTCTGTCTGTCTGAGTGTCTGTCTGAGTGTCTGTCTGAGTGTCTGTCTGAGTGTCTGTCTGAGTGTCTGTCTGAGTGTCTGTCTGAGTGTCTGTCTGAGTGTCTGTCTGAGTGTCTGTCTGTCAGAGTGTCTGTCTGTCTGAGTGTCTGTCTGTCTGAGTGTCTGTCTGTCTGAGTGTCTGTCTGAGTGTCTGTCTGAGTGTCTGTCTGAGTGTCTGTCTGTCTGAGTGTCTGTCTGTCTGAGTGTCTGTCTGTCTGAGTGTCTGTCTGTCTGAGTGTCTGTCTGTCTGAGTGTCTGTCTGAGTGTCTGTCTGAGTGTCTGTCTGAGTGTCTGTCTGAGTGTCTGTCTGTCTGAGTGTCTGTCTGAGTGTCTGTCTGAGTGTCTGTCTGAGTGTCTGTCTGAGTGTCTGTCTGAGTGTCTGTCAGAGTGTCTGTCTGTCTGAGTGTCTGTCTGAGTGTCTGTCTGTCTGAGTGTCTGTCTGTCTGAGTGTCTGTCTGTCTGAGTGTCTGTCTGAGTGTCTGTCTGAGTGTCTGTCTGAGTGTCTGTCTGAGTGTCTGTCTGAGTGTCTGTCTGTCTGAGTGTCTGTCTGAGTGTCTGTCTGAGTGTCTGTCTGAGTGTCTGTCTGAGTGTCTGTCTGAGTGTCTGTCTGAGTATCTGTCTGAGTGTCTGTCTGTCTGAGTGTCTGTCTGTCTGAGTGTCTGTCTGTCTGAGTGTCTGTCTGAGTGTCTGTCTGTCTGAGTGTCTGTCTGAGTGTCTGTCTGAGTGTCTGTCTGAGTGTCTGTCTGAGTGTCTGTCTGAGTGTCTGTCTGAGTGTCTGTCTGAGTGTCTGTCTGAGTGTCTGTCTGAGTGTCTGTCTGTCAGAGTGTCTGTCTGAGAGTCTGTCTGAGTGTCTGTCTGAGTGTCTGTCTGAGTGTCTGTCTGAGTGTCTGTCTGTCTGAGTGTCTGTCTGTCTGAGTGTCTGTCTGAGTGTCTGTCTGTCCTGAGTGTCTGTCTGAGTGTCTGTCTGAGTGTCTGTCTGTCTGAGTGTCTGTCTGAGTGTCTGTCTGAGTGTCTGTCTGAGTGTCTGTCTGAGTGTCTGTCTGAGTGTCTGTCTGTCTGAGTGTCTGTCTGAGTGTCTGTCTGTCTGAGTGTCTGTCTGAGTGTCTGTCTGAGTGTCTGTCTGAGTGTCTGTCTGAGTGTCTGTCTGAGTGTCTGTCTGAGTGTCTGTCTGTCTGAGTGTCTGTCTGTCAGAGTGTCTGTCTGAGTGTCTGTCTGAGTGTCTGTCTGAGTGTCTGTCTGAGTGTCTGTCAGAGTGTCTGTCTGTCTGAGTGTCTGTCTGAGTGTCTGTCAGAGTGTCTGCCTGAGTGTCTGTCTGAGTGTCTGTCTGAGTGTCTGTCTGTCTGAGTGTCTGTCTGAGTGT